>NW_028270141.1:164119791-164224791 GCF_037043375.1 Chiloscyllium plagiosum | reverse complement strand
ATACATTGAAAAACACCTCGATTGTCTGAATTTATGTAAAACTCCGTATTCTCCCTTTTTAGATGAGAATCAATCTAAATATCAGGTCATAGACAGAGAACACAGGGGGCCAACACCTTCAACATATTGTCTCGCTATCACCATTGTTAACAGCTAACCCGAGAATGCAACTTTTAAATAAAGGGTTTTGTGATTTACACATGAAAGAAGTGAAACTATCACTGTATTCTAACAGATGAAAGACTCAACAGACAATCAATTTTTCAATGTATAATTTCAGTTACATCACACTGTAAAGTTTTGCTATAAATTCTGTGTTATGATCGAGCCCTCCACTACCACCTGATGAAGGAGCGACGCTCCGAAAGCTAGTGCTTCCAATTACACCTGTTGGACTATAACCTGGTGTTGTGGGAGTTTTAACTTCATCGCCTGTCAGTTTTTATCTGAATTTATCTCCCTCTCAGTCTGTGTCACTCTCTCAGATTTATGTGTGTGTGTGTGTCTCTCTCTCTGTCTCAGTCTGTGTCACTCTCTCAGATTTATGTGTGTGTGTCTCTCTCTCTCTGTCTCAGTCTGTGTCACTCTCTCATAGTGTGTGTGTGTCTCTCTCTCTCTGTCTCAGTCTGTGTCACTCTCTCAGATTTATGTGTGTGTGTCTCTCTCTCTCTCTCTGTCTCAGTCTGTGTCACTCTCTCAGATTTATGTGTGTGTGTCTCTCTCTCTCTCTCTGTCTCAGTCTGTGTCACTCTCTCAGATTTATGTGTGTGTGTCTCTCTCTCTCTGTCTCAGTCTGTGTCACTCTCTCATAGTGTGTGTGTGTCTCTCTCTCTCTCTGTCTCAGTCTGTGTCACTCTCTCAGATTTATGTGTGTGTGTGTCTCTCTCTCTCTGTCTCAGTCTGTGTCACTCTCTCAGATTTATGTGTGTGTGTCTCTCTCTCTCTCTGTCTCAGTCTGTGTCACTCTCTCAGATTTATGTGTGTGTGTGTCTCTCTCTGTCTCAGTCTGTGTCACTCTCTCATAGTGTGTGTGTGTGTCTCTCTCTCTCTCTCTGTCTCAGTCTGCGTCACCCTGTCTGTGCCTCTCCCCACAGCCCCATCCCCACACACTCACACTCACACCCACTGGTTTACTCACCCTGGCACTCTCTCCCAGGTACTGCCTCCCCACGTGCTTCACACGACCGGAAGCCTCACTCTGTAAGTACAGTAACTCATGTGTTTAGGTTCCTCATTTGCTCGGGAACATTTGAGTAACAATAGCTCCACAGTTATTTTCACACCGTCAGCTTTCCTCACTTCCACAATGTACATCATGTCCGAGTCGGAAAGGCAGAAAGGGCATATTCTAATAAACTCCCCGGCAAAAATAACCACCCAATCAGCAAGCAAATGGAGTCCTCCCGATCATCACATCACAGGATCACAGTCAAACCTCCTCGATTCTTCTAAACTGAAACTGCAGCTCCCTCTACACTGTCCCCCATCAAACACCCCCCAGGACAGGGACAGCACGGGGTTAGATACAGAGTAAAGCTCCCTCTACACTGTCCCCCATCAAACACCCCCCAGGACAGGGACAGCACGGGGTTAGATACAGAGTAAAGCTCCCTCTACACTGTCCCCCCATCAAACATTCCCCAGGACAGGGACAGCACGGGGTTAGATACAGAGTAAAGCTCCCTCTACACTGTCCCCCATCAAACACTCCCCAGGACAGGGACAACACGGGGTTAGATACAGAGTAAAGCTCCCTCTACACTGTCCCCCATCAAACACTCCCCAGGACAGGGACAGCACGGGGTTAGATACAGAGTAAAGCTCCCTCTACACTGTCCCCCATCAAACACCTCCCAGGACAGGGACAGCACGGGGTTAGATACAGAGTAAAGCTCCCTCTACACTGTCCCCCATCAAACACCCCCCAGGACAGGGACAGCACAGGGTGAGATACAGAGTAAAGCTCCCTCTACACTGTCCCCCAACAAACCCTCCCAGGGCAGGGACAGCACGGGGTTAGATACAGAGTAAAGCTCGCTCTACACTGTCCCACATCAAACACTCCCCAGGACAGGGAGAGCACGGGGTTAGATACAGAGTAAAGCTCCCTCTACACTGTCACCCATCAAACACTCCCAGGACAGGGACAGCACGGGGTTAGATACAGAGTAAAGCTCCCTCTACACTGTCCCCCATCAAACACCCCCCAGGACAGGGACAGCACGGGGTTAGATACAGAGTAAAGCTCCCTCTACACTGTCCCCCAACAAACCCTCCCAGGGCAGGGACAGCACGGGGTTAGATACAGAGTAAAGCTCGCTCTACACTGTCCCACATCAAACACTCCCCAGGACAGGGAGAGCACGGGGTTAGATACAGAGTAAAGCTCCCTCTACACTGTCACCATCATACATCACCCCCAGGACAGGGACAGCATAGGGTCAGACACAGAGTAAAGCTCCCGCTACACCATTCCCCCATCAAACACCCCCCAGGACACGGACAGCACGGGGTTAGATACAGAGTAAAGCTCCCTCTACACTGTCCCCCATCAAACACCCCCCAGGACAGGGGCAGCACGGGGTTAGATACAGAGTAAAGCTCCCTCTACACTGTCCCCCATCAAACACCCCCAGGACAGGGACAACACAGGGTCAGCTACAGAGTAAACCTTCCTCTACACTGTCCCCCATCGTGTAGCAGTGGTTAGCACTGCTGCCTCACAGCGCCAGAGACCCGGGTTCAATTCCCGCCTCAGGCGACTGACTGTGTGGAGTTTGCACGTTCTCCCCGTGTCTGCGTGGGTTTCCTCCGGGTGCTCCGGTTTCCTCCCACAGTCCAAAGATGTGCAGGTCGGGGAGGATTGGCCACGCTAAATTGCCCGTAGTGATCAGGGATGTGTGGGCTAGCCATGGGAAATGAGTGTGGGGGATTACAGGAATAGGATAGGTCTGGGTGGGAAGGTCTGCTCCATCATTGTCGCGATTCTATGATTCTGGGAATAATGCCGGAATGCGAAGCTGACAATGATCAGATCAGCCACAATCTCATTCAATGGCACAGCAGGGTCAATGGGCTGAATGGCCTTATAACAATTCCAGACCTTCCAGGGTTCCCTCAGAATTGCTGCTTGCCTCCTCCCCTCCTTCCCTCCCCAATCACTGGCAGCATTCCTGGGAATCTCCGAAGCCTTCACCAGCTTCCTAAATCGAGCCTGCTGGCAGTCCTCTGGCCGCTCAGTATGATCGGGAATGCAGGTGAACTGCTTTGCTTAACGCTGGGGCTGTTCAACAAATTCTGCTGGGAAACCACAGCGGGGGAGCTGCAGTGGTGAGTAAACGCGCCTGAGAAATGCCCCTCCAACTGGAACGGTTGCTAGTCACAAACTCTCTCTCACAGTGCTCACCCTGCCCTGTGCTGCTCAGACCGAGGGTCAACTCTGCATCCAGTGGTGGTCAGACCTACAGTGAACTCTGCATCCAGTGTTGGTCAGACCTACAGTGGGCACTGTACCCAGTGTTGGTCCGATCTACAGTGAACTCTGCATCCAGAGTTGGTCAGACCTACAGTGGGCACTGTAGCCAGTGTTTGTCAGACCTACAGTGAACACTGTATCCAGAGTTGGTCAGACACAGTGAATACTGTATCCAGTGTTGGTCAGACACAGTGAACACTGTATCCAGTGTTGGTCAGACACAGTGAACACTGTATCCAGTATTGGTCACACCTACAGTAGAGGCACTGTATCCAGTGTTGGTCAGACCTACAGTGGGCACTGTAGCCAGTGTTGGTCAGACCTACAGTGGGCACTGTAGCCAGTGTTGGTCAGACCTACAGTGAGGCACTGTGGCCAGTGTTGGTCAGACCAACAGTGGGCATTGTAGCCAGTGTTGGTCAGACCTACAGTGGGCACGGTAGCCAGTGTTGGTCAGACCTACAGTGGGGCACTGTATCTAGTGTTGGTCAGACCTACAGTGGGCACTGTAGCCAGTATTGGTCAGATCTACAGTGGGGCACTGTATGTAGTGTTGGTCAGACCATCAGTGGGCACTGTAGCCAGAGTTGGTCAGACCTACAGTGGGCACTGCAGCCAGTGTTTGTCAGACCTACAGTGAACACTGTATCCAGAGTTGGTCAGACGTACAGTGAACACTGTATCCAGTATTGGTCACACCTACAGTAGAGGCACTGTATCCAGTGTTGGTCAGACCTACAGTGGGCACTGTAGCCAGTGTTGGTCAGACCTACAGTGAGGCACTGTAGCCAGTGTTGGTCAGACCAACAGTGGGCATTGTAGCCACTGTTGGTCAGACCTACAGTGGGCACTGTATGTAGTGTTGGTCAGACCGTCAGTGGGCACTGTAGCCAGTGTTGGTCAGACCTACAGTGAACACTGCATCCAGTGTTGCTCTGACCTAGAGTGGGACACTGTATCCAGTGTCAGACCTACAGTGGGCACTGTATCCAGTATTGGTCAGACCTACAGTGGGAACTGTATCCAGTGTTGGTCAGACCTACAGTGAACACTGCATCCAGTGTTGCTCCGACCTAGAGTGGGACACTGTATCCAGTGTCAGACCTACAGTGGAGCACTGTATCTAGTGTTGATCAGACCTACAGTGGGCACTGCAGCCAGTATTGGTCAGACCTACAGTGGGCACTGTATCCAGTGTTGGTCAGACACAGTGAACACTGTATCCAGTGTTGGTCAGACCTACAGTGGGCACTGCAGCCAGTGTTGGTCAGACCTACAGTGGGCACTGTAGCCATTATTCGTCAGACCTACAGTGGGGCACTTAATCTAGTGTTGGTCAGACCTACAGTAGAGGCATTGTATCCAGTGTTGGTCAGACCTACAGTGGGCACTGTAGCCAGTGATCGTCAGGCCTACAGTGGGGCACTGTATCTAGTGTTGGGCAGACCTACAGTGGGCACTGTAGCCACTGTTGGTCAGACCTACAGTGGGCACTGTATCCAGTATTGGTCACACCTACAGTAGAGGCACTGTATCCAGTGTTGGTTAGACCTACAGTGGGCACTCTATCCAGTGTTGGTCAGACCTACAGTGGTGCACTGTAGCCAGTGTTGGTCAGACCTACAGTGGGCACTGTATCCAGTATTGGTCACACCTACAGTAGAGGCACTGTATCCAGTGTTGGTTAGACCTACAGTGGGCACTCTATCCAGTGTTGGTCAGACCTACAGTGGTGCACTGTAGCCAGTGTTGGTCAGACCTACAGTGGGGCACTGTATCTAGTGTTGGTCAGACCTACAGTGGGCACTGTATCCAGTGTTGGTCAGACCTACAGTGGGCACTGTATCCAGTGTTGGTCAGACCTACAGTGGGCACTGTATCTAGTGTTGGTCAGACCTACAGTGGGCACTGCAGCCAGTGTTGGTCAGACCTACAGTGGGCACTGTAGCCAGTGTTGGTCAGGCCTACAGTGGGGCACTGTATCTAGTGTTGGTCAGACCTACAGTGGGCACTGTATCTAGTGTTGGTCAGACCTACAGTGGGCAGTCCAGCCAGTGTTGGTCAGACCTACAGTGGGCACTGCTGCCAGTGTTGGTCAGACAGACAGTGAACACTGTATTCAGTGTTGTTCTGACCTAGAGTGGGACACTGTATCCAGTGTCAGACCTACAGTGGGCACTGTATCCAGTGACGGTCAGACCTACAGTGGGCACTGTATACAGTGTTGGTCAGACCTACAGTGGGCACTGTATCCAGTGTTGGTCAGACCTACAGTGGGGCACTGTAGCCAGTGTTGGTCAGACCTACAGTGAGGGGCTGTAGCCAGTGTTGGTCAGACCTACAGTGGACACTGTAGCCAGTGTTGGTCAGACCTACAGTGGGCACTGTAGCCAGTGTTGGTCAGACCTACAGTGGGGCACTGTATCTAGTGTCGGTCAGACCTACAGTGGGCACTGTAGCCACTGTTGGTCAGACCTACAGTGGGCACTGTTGCCAGTGTTGGTCAGACCTACAGTGGGGCACTGTAGCTAGTGTTGGTCAGACCTACAGTGGGCACTGTAGCCAGTGTTGGTCAGACCTACGGTAGGGCATTGTATCTAGTGTTGGTCAGACCTACAGTGGGCACTGTATCTAGTGTTGGTCAGACCTATAGTGGGCACTATAGCCAGTGTTGGTCAGACCTATAGTGGGCACTGTAGCTAGTGTTGGTCAGACCTACAGTGGGCACTGTATCCAGTGTTGGTCAGACCTACAGTGGGCACTGTAGCCAGTGATCGTCAGGCCTACAGTGGGGCACTGTATCTAGTGTTGGTCAGACCTACAGTGGGCACTGTAGCTACTGTTGGTCAGACCTACACTGGGCACTGTAGCCAGTATTGGTCACACCTACAGTAGAGGCACTGTATCCAGTGTTGGTCATACCTACAGTGGGCACTGTATCTAGTGTTGGCCAGACCTACAGTGGGCACTGCAGCCAGTGTTGGTCAGACCTACAGTGGGCACTGTAGCCAGTGTTGGTCAGGCCTACAGTGGGGCACTGTATCTAGTGTTGGTCAGACCTACAGTGGGCACTGTAGCCACTGTTGGTCAGACCTACAGTGGGCACTGTAGCCAGTATTGGTCAGACCTACTTTGGGGCACTGTATGTAGTGTTGGTCAGACCGTCAGTGGGCACTGTAGCCAGTGTTGGTCAGACCTACAGTGAACACTGCATCCAGTGTTGCTCTGACCTAGAGTGGGACACTGTATCCAGTGTCAGACCTATAGTGGGCACTGTATCCAGTGTTGATCAGACCTACAGTGGAGCACTGTATCTAGTTTTGGTCAGACCTACAGTGGGCACTGCAGCCAGTATTGGTCAGACCTACAGTGGGCACTGTATCCAGTATTGGTCAGACACAGTGAACACTGTATCCAGTGTTGGTCAGACCTACAGTGGGCACTGCAGCCAGTGTTAGTCAGACCTACAGTGGGCACTGTAGCCAGTGTTGGTCAGACCTACAGTGGGGCACTTAATCTAGTGTTGGCCAGACCTACAGTAGTGGCATTGTATCCAGTGTTGGTCAGACCTACAGTGGTCACTGTAGCCAGTGATCGTCAGGCCTACAGTGGGGCACTGTATCTAGTGTTGGGCAGACCTACAGTGGGCACTGTAGCCACTGTTGGTCAGACCTACAGTGGGCACTGTAGCCAGTATTGGTCACACCTACAGTAGAGGCACTGTATCCAGTGTTGGTCAGACCTGCAGTGGGCACTGTATCCAGTGTTGGTCAGACCTACAGTGATGCACTGTAGCCAGTGTTGGTCAGACCTACAGTGAGGCACTGTAGCCAGTGTTGGTCAGACCTACAGTGGGGCACTGTATCTAGTGTTGGTCAGACCTACAGTGGGCACTGCAGCCAGTATTGGTCAGACCTACAGTGGGCACTGTAGCCAGTATTGGTCAGACACAGTGAACACTGTATCCAGTGTTGGTCAGACCTACAGTGGGCACTGCAGCCAGTGTTAGTCAGACCTACAGTGGGCACTGCAGCCAGTGTTGGTCAGACCTACAGTGGGCACTGTAGCCAGTATTGGTCAGACCTACAGTGGGGCACTTAATCTAGTGTTGGCCAGACCTACAGTAGTGGCATTGTATCCAGTGTTGGTCAGACCTACAGTGGTCACTGTAGCCAGTGATCGTCAGGCCTACAGTGGGGCACTGTATCTAGTGTTGGGCAGACCTACAGTGGGCACTGTAGCCACTGTTGGTCAGACCTACAGTGGGCACTGTAGCCAGTATTGGTCACACCTACAGTAGAGGCACTGTATCCAGTGTTGGTCAGACCTGCAGTGGGCACTGTATCCAGTGTTGGTCAGACCTACAGTGATGCACTGTAGCCAGTGTTGGTCAGACCTACAGTGAGGCACTGTAGCCAGTGTTGGTCAGACCTACAGTGGGGCACTGTATCTAGTGTTGGTCAGACCTACAGTGGGCACTGCAGTCAGTATTGGTCAGACCTACAGTGGGCACTGTAGCCAGTATTGGTCACACCTACAGTAGAGGCACTGTATCCAGTGTTGGTCAGACCTACAGTGGGCACTGCATCCAGTGTTGGTCAGACCTACAATGGGGCACTGTAGCCAGTGTTGGTCAGACCTACAGTGAGGGGCTGTCGCCAGTGTTGGTCAGACCTACAGTGGGCACTGTAGCCAGTGTTGGTCAGACCTACAGTGGGCACTGTAGCCAGTGTTGGTCAGACCTACAGTGGGGCACTGTATCTAGTGTTGGTCAGACCTACAGTGGGCACTGTAGCCAGTGTTGGTCAGACCTACAGTGGGCACTGTAGCCAGTGTTGGTCAGACCTACAGTGGGGCACTGTATCTAGTGTTGGTCAGACCTACAGTGGGCACTGTAGCCAGTGATGGTCAGACCTACAGTGGGGCACTGTAGCCAGTGTTGGTCTGACCTACAATAGGTACTGTAGCCAGTGTTGGTCAGACTTACAGTGGGCTTTGTAGCCAGTGTTGGTCAGACCTACAGTGGGCACTGTAGCCAGTGTTGGTCAGACCTACAGTGGGCACTGTATCTAGTGTTGGTCAGACCTACAGTGGGCACTGTATCTAGTGTTGGTCAGACCTACAGTGGGGCACTGTATCTAGTGTTGGTCAGACCTACAGTGGGGCACTGTAGCCAGTGTTGGTCAGACTATAGTGGACACTGTAGCCAGTGTTGGTCAGACCTACAGTGGGGCACTGTAGCCAGTGTTGGTCAGACCTATAGTGTGCACTGTAGCCAGTGCTGGTCAGACCTACAGTGGGCACTGTAGCCAGTGTTGGTCAGACCTACAGTGGGCACTGTATCCAGTGTTGGTCAGACCTACAGTGGGGCACTGTATCCACTGCTGGTCAGACCTACAGTGGGCACTGTAGCCAGTGTTGGTCAGACTTACAGTGGGCACTGCAGCCAGTGTTGGTCAGACCTACAGTGGGCACTGTAGCCAGTGTAGGTCAGACCTACAGTGGACACTGTAGCCACTGTTGGTCAGACCTACAGTGGGCACTGTATCAAGTGCTGGTCAGACATACAGTGGGGCACTGTATCCAGAGCAGGTCAGACCTACAGTGGGCACTGTAGCCAGTGTTGGTCAGACCTACAGTGGGCACTGTAGCCAGAGCTGGTCAGACCTACAGTGGGGCACTGTATCCAGTGTTGGTCAGACCTACAGTGGGCACTGTAGCCAGTGTTGGTCGAATGACATCTTGAACCACTGAAAAGCGACAGGACAGTATGAGATTATTTGGTCCATCGTCCCTGGTGCTGGAAAAGGGGGGTCAGCACGGTCTGACAGTCCAGCTCCTGGCCTGGAGTCACTGAGGTTACGGTGCTTCACGTCTGACGATGAGCCCAGCAGAGATAGCACCGGAATCAGGCCATTCAGCCCAGGGCCATCACCTCCCTATATCCAGGCCTAACAGCCTGGAAACAGGGCTAATAGTTCCCTGTATCCAGGGCTAACAGCTCCCTGTGCCCAGGGCTAACAGCTCCCTGTGCCCTGGGATAACAGCTCCCTATATCCAGGGCTAATAGCTCCCTGTGCCCAGGGCTAACCGCTCCCTGTGTCCAGGGCTAACAGCTCCCTGTATCCAGGGCTAACACTCCCTATGCCCAGGGCTAATAGCTACCTGTGCCCAGGGCTAACAGCTCCCTGTGCCCTGGGCTAACAGCTCCCTGTACCCAGGGCTAACAGCTCCCTGTGCCCAGGGCTAACAGCTCCCTGTGCCCTGGGCTAACAGCTCCCTGTGCCCAGGGCTAACACCTCCCTGTGCCCAGGGCTAACAGCTCCCTGTGCCCAGGGCTAACAGCTCTCTGTGCCCAGGGCTAACAGCTCCCTGTGCCCTGGGCTAACACCTCCCTGTACCCAGGGCTAACACCTCCCTGTGCCCAGGGCTAACAGCTCCCTGTGCCCAGGGCTAACAGCTCCCTGTATCCAGGGCTAACAGCTCCCTGTGCCCAGGGCTAACTGCTCCCTGTATCCAGGGCTAACAGCTCCCTGTATCCAGGGCTAACAGCTCCCTGTGCCCAGGGCTAACACCTCCCTGTGCCAAGGGCTAACAGCTCCCTGTATCCAGGACTAACAGCTCCCTGTGCCCAGTGCTAACAGCTCCCTGTGCAAAGGGCTAACTGCTCCCTGTATCCAGCGCTAACTGCTCCCTGTGCCCAGTGCTAACACCTCCCTGTATCCAGCGCTAACTGCTCCCTGTGCCCATGGCTAACAGCTCCCTGTGCCCAGGGCTAACAGCTCCCTGTATCCAGGGCTAACAGCCCCTGTATCCAGGGCGAACAGCTCCCTGTGCCCAGGGCTAACAGCTCCCTAAATCCAGGGCTAACAGCTCCCTGTGCCCAGGGCTAAGAGCTCCCTGTGTCCAGAGCTAACAGCTCCCAGTATCCAGGGCTAACAGCTCCCTGTGTCCAGGGCTAAGAGCTCCCTGTGTCCAGCGCTAACAGCTCCCTGTGCCCAGGGCTAACAGCTCCCTGTGTCCAGGGCGAACAGCTCCCTGTATCCAGGGCTAACAGCTCCCTGTATCCAGGGCTAACAGCTCCCTGAGCCCAGCGCGAACAGCTCCCTGTATCCAGGGCTAACAGCTCCCTGTGCCCAGGGCTAACACCTCCCTGTGCCCAGGGCTAACAGCTCCCTGTATCCAGGACTAACAGCTCCCTGTGCCCAGTGCTAACAGCTCCCTGTGCAAAGGGCTATCTGCTCCCTGTATCCACGGCTAACAGCTCCCTGTGCCCAGGGCTAACAGTTCCCTGTGCCCAGTGCTAACAGCTCCCTGTATCCAGAGCTAACAGCTCCCTGTGCCCAGTGCTAACAGCTCCCTGTATCCAGGGCTAACAGCTCCCTGTATCCACAGCTAACAGCTCCCTGTGCCCAGTGCTAACAGCTCCCTGTATCCAGAGCTAACAGTTCCCTGTGCCCAGGGCTAACAGCTCCCTGTGCCCAGGGCTAAGATCTCCCTGTGTCCAGGGCTAACAGCTCCCTGTATCCACGGCTAACAACTCCCTGTGCCCAGGGCTAACACCTCCCTGTGCCCAGCGCTAACAGCTCCCTGTATCCAGGGCTAACAGCTCCCTGTGCCCAGGGCTAACAGCTCCCTGTATCCAGGGCTAACAGCTCCCTGTGCCCAGGGCTAACTGCTCCCTGTATCCAGGGCTAACAGCTCCCTGTATCCAAGGCTAACAGCTCCCTGTGCCAAGGGCTAACAGCTCCCTGTATCCAGGACTAACAGCTCCCTGTGCCCAGTGCTAACAGCTCCCTGTGCAAAGGGCTAACTGCTCCCTGTATCCAGGGCTAACAGCTCCCTGTGCCCAGGGCTAACAGCTCCCTGTGCCCAGTGCTAACAGCTCCCTGTATCCAGAGCTAACAGCTCCCTGTGCCCAGTGCTAACAGCTCCCTGTATCCAGAGCTAACAGCTCTCTGTATGCAGGGCTAACAGCTCCCTGTGCCCAGAGCTAACAGCTCCCTATGTCCAGGGCTAACACCTCCCTGTATCCAGCGCTAACTGCTCCCTGTGCCCAGGGCTAACAGCTCCCTGTGCCCACGGCTAACAGCTCCCTGTGTCCAGGGCTAACAGCTCGCTGTATCCAGGGCTAACAGCTCCCTGTGCCCAGGGCTAACAGCTCCCTGTGCCCAGGGCTAAGAGCTCCCTGTGTCCAGAGCTAACAGCTCCCTGTATCCAGGGCTAACAGCTCCCTGTACCCAGGGCTAACAGCTCCCTGTGCCCAGGGCTAAGAGCTCCCTGTGTCCAGGGCTAACAGCTCCCTGTATCCAGGACTAACAGCTCCCTGTACCCAGGGCTAACAACTCCCTGTACCCAGCGCTAACAGCTCCCTGTACCCAGCGGTAACAGCTCCCTGTGCCCGGGCTAACAGCTCCCTGTGTCCAGCGCTAACAGCTCCCTGTGCCCAGGGCTAACAGCTCCCTGTGCCCAGCGCTAACAGCTCCCTGTGTCCAGGGCGAACAGCTCCCTGTATCCAGGGCTAACAGCTCCCTGTGCCCAGGGCTAACAGCTCCCTGTGCCCAGCGCTAACAGCTCCCTGTGTCCAGGGCGAACAGCTCCCTGTATCCAGGGCTAACAGCTCCCTGTATCCAGGGCTAACAGCTCCTTGTGCCCAGGGCTAACACCTCCCTGTGCCAAGGGCTAACAGCTCCCTGTATCCAGGACTAACAGCTCCCTGTGCCCAGTGCTAACAGCTCCCTGTGCAAAGGGCTAACTGCTCCCTGTATCCAGGGCTAACAGCTCCCTGTGCCCAGTGCTAACAGCTCCCTGTATCCAGAGCTAACAGCTCCCTGTGCCCAGTGCTAACAGCTCCCTGTGCCCAGGGCTAACAGCTCCCTGTATCCAGGGCGAACAGCTCCCTCTATCCAGGGCTAACAGCTCCCTGTATCCAGGGCTAACAGCTCCCTGTATCCAGGGCTAACAGCTCCCTGTGCCCAGTGCTAACAGCTCCCTGTATCCAGGGCGAACAGCTCCCTGTATCCAGGGCGAACAGCTCCCTCTATCCAGGGCTAACAGCTCCCTGTATCCAGGGCTAACAGCTCCCTGTATCCAGGGCTAACAGCTCCCTGAGCCCAGGGCTAACAGCTCCCTGTGTCCAGGGCTAACAGCTCCCTGTGCCCAGTGCTAACAGCTCCCTGTGTCCAGGGCTAACAGCTCCCTGTATCCAGGGCTAACAGCTCCCTGAGCCCAGGGCTAACAGCTCCCTGTGTCCAGGGCTAACAGCTCCCTGTGCCCAGTGCTAACAGCTCCCTGTGTCCAGGGCTAACAGCTCCCTGTGTCCAGGGCTAACAGCTCCCTGTATCCAGGGCTAACAGCTCCCTGAGCCCAGGGCTAACAGCTCCCTGAGCGCTGCGCTAAGAGCTTCCTGTGTCCGGGGTAACAGCTCCCTGTACCCAGGGCTAACAGCTCCCTGTGCCCAGGGCTAACAGCTCCCTGTGCCCAGGGCTAACAGCTCCCTGTATCCAGGGCTAACAGCTCCCCGTGCCCTGGGCTAACAGCTCCCTGTGCCCAGGGCTAACAGCTCCCTGTATCCAGCGCTAACGGCTCCCTGTGCCGAGGGCTAACAGCTCCCCGTGCCCAGGGCTAACAGCTCCCTGTATCCTGGGCTAACAACTCCCGGTGTCCAGGGCTAACAGCTCCCTGTGCCCTGGGCTAATAGCTCCCTGTGGCCAGGGCTAACAGCTCCCTGTGCCCTGGGCTAACAGCTCCCTGTGCCCTGGGCTAATAGCTCCCTGTGGCCAGGGCTAACAGCTCCCTGTGCCCTGGGCTAACAGCTCCCTGTGCCCAGTGCTAACAGCTCCCTGTGGCCAGGGCTAACAGCTCCATGTGCCCAGGGCTAACAACTCCCTGTATCCAGGGCTAACAGCTCCCTGTGCCCAGGGCTAACAGCTCCCTGTATCCTGGGCTAACAACTCCCCGTGCCCAGGGCTAACAGCTCCCTGTGCCCAGGGCTAACAGCTCCCTGTGCCCAGGGCTAACAGCTACCTGTATCCAGGGCTAACAGCTCCCTGTGCCCAGGGCTAACTGCTCCCTGTGCCCAGGGCAAACTGCTCCCTGTCCCCAGGGCTAACAGTTCCCTGTGCCCAGGGCTAACAGTTCGCTGTGTCCAGGGCTAACAGCACCCTGTATCCAGCGCTAACAGCTCCCTGTGCCCAGGGCTAACAGTTCCCTGTGCCCAGGGCTAACAGTTCCCTGTGCCCAGGGCTAACACCTCCCTGTGCCCAGGGCTAACACCTCCCTGTGCCCAGGGCTAACACCTCCCTGTGCCCAGTGCTAACACCTCCCTGTATCCAGCGCTAACTGCTCCCTGTGCCCATGGCTAACAGCTCCCTGTGCCCAGGGCTAACAGCTCCCTGTATCCAGGGCTAACAGCCCCTGTATCCAGGGCGAACAGCTCCCTGTGCCCAGGGCTAACAGCTCCCTAAATCCAGGGCTAACAGCTCCCTGTGCCCAGGGCTAAGAGCTCCCTGTGTCCAGAGCTAACAGCTCCCAGTATCCAGGGCTAACAGCTCCCTGTGTCCAGGGCTAAGAGCTCCCTGTGTCCAGCGCTAACAGCTCCCTGTGCCCAGGGCTAACAGCTCCCTGTGTCCAGGGCGAACAGCTCCCTGTATCCAGGGCTAACAGCTCCCTGTATCCAGGGCTAACAGCTCCCTGAGCCCAGCGCGAACAGCTCCCTGTATCCAGGGCTAACAGCTCCCTGTGCCCAGGGCTAACACCTCCCTGTGCCCAGGGCTAACAGCTCCCTGTATCCAGGACTAACAGCTCCCTGTGCCCAGTGCTAACAGCTCCCTGTGCAAAGGGCTATCTGCTCCCTGTATCCACGGCTAACAGCTCCCTGTGCCCAGGGCTAACAGTTCCCTGTGCCCAGTGCTAACAGCTCCCTGTATCCAGAGCTAACAGCTCCCTGTGCCCAGTGCTAACAGCTCCCTGTATCCAGGGCTAACAGCTCCCTGTATCCACAGCTAACAGCTCCCTGTGCCCAGTGCTAACAGCTCCCTGTATCCAGAGCTAACAGTTCCCTGTGCCCAGGGCTAACAGCTCCCTGTGCCCAGGGCTAAGATCTCCCTGTGTCCAGGGCTAACAGCTCCCTGTATCCACGGCTAACAACTCCCTGTGCCCAGGGCTAACACCTCCCTGTGCCCAGCGCTAACAGCTCCCTGTATCCAGGGCTAACAGCTCCCTGTGCCCAGGGCTAACAGCTCCCTGTATCCAGGGCTAACAGCTCCCTGTGCCCAGGGCTAACTGCTCCCTGTATCCAGGGCTAACAGCTCCCTGTATCCAAGGCTAACAGCTCCCTGTGCCAAGGGCTAACAGCTCCCTGTATCCAGGACTAACAGCTCCCTGTGCCCAGTGCTAACAGCTCCCTGTGCAAAGGGCTAACTGCTCCCTGTATCCAGGGCTAACAGCTCCCTGTGCCCAGGGCTAACAGCTCCCTGTGCCCAGTGCTAACAGCTCCCTGTATCCAGAGCTAACAGCTCCCTGTGCCCAGTGCTAACAGCTCCCTGTATCCAGAGCTAACAGCTCCCTGTATGCAGGGCTAACAGCTCCCTGTGCCCAGAGCTAACAGCTCCCTATGTCCAGGGCTAACACCTCCCTGTATCCAGCGCTAACTGCTCCCTGTGCCCAGGGCTAACAGCTCCCTGTGCCCACGGCTAACAGCTCCCTGTGTCCAGGGCTAACAGCTCGCTGTATCCAGGGCTAACAGCTCCCTGTGCCCAGGGCTAACAGCTCCCTGTGCCCAGGGCTAAGAGCTCCCTGTGTCCAGAGCTAACAGCTCCCTGTATCCAGGGCTAACAGCTCCCTGTACCCAGGGCTAACAGCTCCCTGTGCCCAGGGCTAAGAGCTCCCTGTGTCCAGGGCTAACAGCTCCCTGTATCCAGGACTAACAGCTCCCTGTACCCAGGGCTAACAACTCCCTGTACCCAGCGCTAACAGCTCCCTGTACCCAGCGGTAACAGCTCCCTGTGCCCGGGCTAACAGCTCCCTGTGTCCAGCGCTAACAGCTCCCTGTGCCCAGGGCTAACAGCTCCCTGTGCCCAGCGCTAACAGCTCCCTGTGTCCAGGGCGAACAGCTCCCTGTATCCAGGGCTAACAGCTCCCTGTGCCCAGGGCTAACAGCTCCCTGTGCCCAGCGCTAACAGCTCCCTGTGTCCAGGGCGAACAGCTCCCTGTATCCAGGGCTAACAGCTCCCTGTATCCAGGGCTAACAGCTCCTTGTGCCCAGGGCTAACACCTCCCTGTGCCAAGGGCTAACAGCTCCCTGTATCCAGGACTAACAGCTCCCTGTGCCCAGTGCTAACAGCTCCCTGTGCAAAGGGCTAACTGCTCCCTGTATCCAGGGCTAACAGCTCCCTGTGCCCAGTGCTAACAGCTCCCTGTATCCAGAGCTAACAGCTCCCTGTGCCCAGTGCTAACAGCTCCCTGTATCCAGGGCGAACAGCTCCCTGTATCCAGGGCGAACAGCTCCCTCTATCCAGGGCTAACAGCTCCCTGTATCCAGGGCTAACAGCTCCCTGTATCCAGGGCTAACAGCTCCCTGAGCCCAGGGCTAACAGCTCCCTGTGTCCAGGGCTAACAGCTCCCTGTGCCCAGTGCTAACAGCTCCCTGTGTCCAGGGCTAACAGCTCCCTGTATCCAGGGCTAACAGCTCCCTGAGCCCAGGGCTAACAGCTCCCTGTGTCCAGGGCTAACAGCTCCCTGTGCCCAGTGCTAACAGCTCCCTGTGTCCAGGGCTAACAGCTCCCTGTGTCCAGGGCTAACAGCTCCCTGTATCCAGGGCTAACAGCTCCCTGAGCCCAGGGCTAACAGCTCCCTGAGCGCTGCGCTAAGAGCTTCCTGTGTCCGGGGTAACAGCTCCCTGTACCCAGGGCTAACAGCTCCCTGTGCCCAGGGCTAACAGCTCCCTGTGCCCAGGGCTAACAGCTCCCTGTATCCAGGGCTAACAGCTCCCCGTGCCCTGGGCTAACAGCTCCCTGTGCCCAGGGCTAACAGCTCCCTGTATCCAGCGCTAACGGCTCCCTGTGCCGAGGGCTAACAGCTCCCCGTGCCCAGGGCTAACAGCTCCCTGTATCCTGGGCTAACAACTCCCGGTGTCCAGGGCTAACAGCTCCCTGTGCCCTGGGCTAATAGCTCCCTGTGGCCAGGGCTAACAGCTCCCTGTGCCCTGGGCTAACAGCTCCCTGTGCCCTGGGCTAATAGCTCCCTGTGGCCAGGGCTAACAGCTCCCTGTGCCCTGGGCTAACAGCTCCCTGTGCCCAGTGCTAACAGCTCCCTGTGGCCAGGGCTAACAGCTCCATGTGCCCAGGGCTAACAACTCCCTGTATCCAGGGCTAACAGCTCCCTGTGCCCAGGGCTAACAGCTCCCTGTATCCTGGGCTAACAACTCCCCGTGCCCAGGGCTAACAGCTCCCTGTGCCCAGGGCTAACAGCTCCCTGTGCCCAGGGCTAACAGCTACCTGTATCCAGGGCTAACAGCTCCCTGTGCCCAGGGCTAACTGCTCCCTGTGCCCAGGGCAAACTGCTCCCTGTCCCCAGGGCTAACAGTTCCCTGTGCCCAGGGCTAACAGTTCGCTGTGTCCAGGGCTAACAGCACCCTGTATCCAGCGCTAACAGCTCCCTGTGCCCAGGGCTAACAGTTCCCTGTGCCCAGGGCTAACAGTTCCCTGTGCCCAGGGCTAACACCTCCCTGTGCCCAGGGCTAACACCTCCCTGTGCCCAGGGCTAACACCTCCCTGTGCCCTGGGCTAACACCTCCCTGTGCCCTGGGTTAAAAGCCCCCTGTATCCAGGGCTAACAGCTCCCTGTGCCCAGGGCTAACAACTCACTGTATCTAGCGCTAACAGCTCCCTGTATCCAGGGGTAACAGCTCCCTGTATCCAGGGGTAACAGCTCCCTGTGCCCAGGGTAACAGCTCCCTGTGCCCAGGGCTAACACCACCCTGTATCCAGGGCTAACAGCTCCCTGTGCCCAGGGCTAACAGCTCCATGTGCCCAGGGCTAACAGCTCCATGTGCCCAGGGCTAACAGCTCCCTGTGCCCAGGGCTAACATCCCCTTGCATCCAGCGCTAACAGCTCCCTGTATCCAGCGCTAACAGCTCCCTGTGCCCAGGGCTAACACCTCCCTGTGCCCAGGGCTAACACCTCCCTATATCCAGGACTAACAGCTCCCTGTGCCCAGGGCTAACAGCTCCCTGTGCCCAGGGCTAACAGCTCCCTGTGCCCAGGGCTAACAGCTCCCTGTGCCCAGGGCTAACAGCTCCCTGTGCCCAGGGCTAACAGCTCACTGTGCCCAGGGCTAACAGCTCCATGTGCCCAGGGCTAACAGGTCCCTGTGCCCAGGGCTAACAGCCCCCTGCATCCAGGGCTAACAGATCCCTGTGCCCAGGGCTAACAGCTCACTGTGCCCAGGGCTAACAGTTCCCTGTGCCCAGGGCTAACAGCTCCCTGTGCCCAGGGCTAACAGCTCCCTGTATCCAGCGCTAACAGCTCCCTGTGCCCAGGGCTAACAGTTCCCGGTGCCCAGGGCTAACAGCTCCCTGTATCCAGGGCTAACAGTTCCCTGTGCCCAGGGCTAACAGCTCCCTGTATCCAGGGCTAACAGTTTGCTGTATCCAGGGCTAACAGTTCCCTGTGCCCAGCGCTAACAGCTCCCTGTATCCAGGGCTAACAGCTCCCTGCGCCCAGGGCTAACTGTCCCCTGTATCCAGGGCTAACAGCTCCCTGTATCCAGGACTAACAGTCCCCTGTATCCAGGGCTAACAGCTCCCTGTGCCCATGGCTATCAGTTCCCTGTGCCCAGGGCTAACAGCTCCCTGTATCCAGGACTAACAGCTCCCTGTATCCAGCGCTAACAGCTCCATGTGCCCAGAGCTAACAGCCCCCCGTATCCAGGGCTAACAGCTCCCTGTGCCCAGAGCTAACAGCTCCCTGTGCCCAGGGCTAACAGCTCCATGTGCCCAGGGCTAACAGCTCCATGTGCCCAGAGCTAACAGCTCCCTGTGTCCAGCGATAACAGCTCCCTGTGCCCAGCGCTAACAGCTCCCTGTATCCAGGGCTAACAGCCCCCTGTATCCAGGGCTAACAGCTCCCTGTATCCAGGGCTAACAGCTCCCTGTATCCAGGACTAACAGTCCCCTGTATCCAGGGCTAACAGCTCCCTGCGCCCAGGGCTAACAGTTCCCTGTGCCCAGGGCTAACAGCTCCCTGTATCCAGGGCTAACAGCTCCCTGTGCCCAGGGCTAACAGCTCCCTGTGCCCAGGGCTAACAGTTCCCTGTGCCCAGGGCTAACAGCTCCCTGTATCCAGCGCTAACATCCCCCTGTGCCAAGTGCTAACAGCTCCCTGTATCCAGTGCTAACAGCTCCCTGTGCCCAGGGCTAACAGTTCCCTGTGCCCAGGGCTAACAGCTCCCTGTATCCAGGGCTAACAGCTCCCTGTGCCCAGGGCTAACAGCTCCCTGTGCCCAGGGCTAACAGTTCCCTGTGCCCAGGGCTAACAGCTCCCTGTATCCAAGGCTAACAGCCCCCCGTGCCCATGGCTATCAGTTCCCTGTGCCCAGGGCTAACAGCTCCCTGTATCCAGGACTAACAGCTCCCTGTATCCAGCGCTAACAGTTCCCTGTGCCCAGGGCTAACAGCTCCCTGTATCCAGAGCTAACATCCCCCTGTGCCAAGTGCTAACAGCTCCCTGTATCCAGTGCTAACACCTCCCTGTGCCCAGGGCTAACAGTCCCCTGTGCCCAGGGCTAACAGCTCCCTGTATCCAGGGCTAACAGCTCCCTGTATCCAGTGCTAACACCTCCCTGTGCCCAGGGCTAACAGCTCCCTGTGCCCAGGGCTAACAGCCCCCTGCATCCAGGGCTAACAGCTCCCTGTGCCCAGGGCTAACAGCTCCCTGTGCACAGGGCTAACAGTTCCCTGTGCCCAGGGCTAACAGCTCCCTGTGCCCAGGGCTAACATCCCCTTGCATCCAGGGCTAACAGCTCCCTGTATCCAGCGCTAACAGCTCCCTGTGCCCAGGGCTAACACCTCCCTGTGCCCAGGGCTAACACCTCCCTGTGCCCAGGGCTAACACCTCCCTATATCCAGGACGAACAGCTCCCTGTGCCCAGGGCTAACAGTTCCCTGTGCCCAGGGCTAACAGCTCCCTGTGCCCAGGGCTAACAGCTCACTGTGCCCAGGGCTAACAGATCCCTGTGCCCAGGGCTAACAGCTCACTGTGCCCAGGGCTAACAGTTCCCTGTGCCCAGGGCTAACAGCTCCCTGTGCCCAGGGCTAACATCCCCCTGTGCCAAGTACTAACAGCACCCTGTATCCAGCGCTAACAGCTCCCTGTGCCCAGGGCTAACAGTTCCCGGTGCCCAGGGCTAACAGCACCCTGTATCCAGGGCTAACAGTTTGCTGTATCCAGGGCTAACAGTTCCCTGTGCCCAGCGCTAACAGCTCCCTGTGCCCAGAGCGAACACCTCCCTGTATCCAGGGCTAACAGCTCCCTGCGCCCAGGGCTAACTGCCCCCTGTATCCAGGGCTAACAGCTCCCTGTATCCAGGACTAACAGTCCCCTGTATCCAGGGCTAACAGCTCCCTGTGCCCATGGCTATCAGTTCCCTGTGCCCAGGGCTAACAGCTCCCTGTATCCAGGACTAACAGCTCCCTGTATCCAGCGCTAACAGCTCCATGTGCCCAGAGCTAACAGCCCCCCGTATCCAGGGCTAACAGCTCCCTGTGCCCAGAGCTAACAGCTCCCTGTGCCCAGGGCTAACAGCTCCATGTGCCCAGGGCTAACAGCTCCATGTGCCCAGAGCTAACAGCTCCCTGTGTCCAGCGCTAACAGCTCCCTGTATCCAGCGCTAACAGCTCCCTGTATCCAGGGCTAACAGCCCCCTGTATCCAGGGCTAACAGCTCCCTGTATCCAGGACTAACAGTCCCCTGTATCCAGGGCTAACAGCCCCCTGTATCCAGGGCTAACAGCTCCCTGTGCCCATGGCTAACAGCTCCCTGTATCCAGCGCTAACAGTTCCCTGTGCCCAGGGCTAACAGCTCCCTGTATCCAGCGCTAACAGTTCCCTGTGCCCAGGGCTAACAGCTCCCTGTATCCAGCGCTAACAGTTCCCTGTGCCCAGGGCTAACAGCTCCCTGTATCCAGCGCTAACATCCCCCTGTGCCAAGTGCTAACAGCTCCCTGTATCCAGTGCTAACACCTCCCTGTGCCCAGGGCTAACAGTTCCCTGTGCCCAGGGCTAACAGCTCCCTGTATCCAGGGCTAACAGCTCCCTGTGCCCAGGGCTAACAGTTCCCTGTGCCCAGGGCTAACAGCTCCCTGTATCCAGCGCTAACAGTTCCCTGTGCCCAGGGCTAACAGCTCCCTGTATCCAGCGCTAACATCCCCCTGTGCCAAGTGCTAACAGCTCCCTGTATCCAGTGCTAACACCTCCCTGTGCCCAGGGCTAACAGTTCCCTGTGCCCAGGGCTAACAGCTCCCTGTATCCAGGGCTAACAGCTCCCTGTGCCCAGGGCTAACAGTTCCCTGTACCAAGGCTAACAGCCCCCCGTGCATAGGGCTAACAGCTCCCTGTATCCAGGGCTAACAGTTTGCTGTATCCAGGGCTAACAGTTCCCTGTGCCCAGCGCTAACGGCTCCCTGTGTCGAGGGCTAACAGCTCCCCGTGCCCTGGGCTAACAGCTCCCGGTGCCCAGGGCTAACAGCTCCCTGTGCCCTGGGCTAATAGCTCCCTGTGCCCTGGGCTAACAGCTCCCTGTGGCCAGGGCTAACAGCTCCCTGTGGCCAGGGCTAACAGCTCCATGTGCCCAGGGCTAACAGCTCCCTGTATCCAGGGCTAACAGCTCCCTGTGCCCAGGGCTAACAGCTCCCTGTATCCTGGGCTAACAGCTCCCCGTGCCCAGGGCTAACAGCTCCCTGTGCCCAGGGCTAACAGCTCCCTGTGCCCAGGGCTAACAGCTACCTGTATCCAGGGCTAACAGCTCCCTGTGCCCAGGGCTAACTGCTCCCTGTGCCCAGGGCAAACTGCTCCCTGTCCCCAGGGCTAACAGTTCCTTGTGCCCAGGGCTAACAGCTCCCTGTGCCCAGGGCTAACAGTTCCCTGTGCCCAGGGCTAACAGCTCCCTGTGCCCAGGGCTAACAGTTCCCTGTGCCAGGGCTAACAGCTCCCTGTATCCAGGGCTAAAAGGTCCCTGTGCCCAGGGCTAACAGTTCCCTGTGCCAGGGCGAACAGCTCCCTGTATCCAGCGCTAACATCCCCCTGTGCCAAGTGCTAACAGCTCCCTGTATCCTGCGCAAACAGCTCCCTGTGCCCAGGGCTAACAGTTCCCTGTGCCCAGGGCTAACAGCTCCCTGTATCCAGGGCTAACAGTTCCCTGTGCCCAGCGCTAACAGCTCCCTGTGCCCAGGGCTACAGTTCCCTGTGCCCAGGGCTAACAGCTCCCTGTGCCCAGGGCTAACACCTCCCTGTGCCCTGGACTAACACCTCCCTGTGCCCAGGGCTAACAGCTCCCTGTGCCTAGGGCTAACAGCTCCCTGTGCCCAGGGCAAACAGCTCCCTGTGCCCAGGGCTAACAGCTCCCTGTATCCAGGGCTAACAGCTCCCTGTATCCAGGGCTAACAGCTCCCTGTGCCCAGGGCTAACAGCTCCCTGTGCCCAGGGCTAACAGCTCCCTGTATCCAGGGCTAACAGCTCCCTGTGCCCAGGGCTAACAGCTCCCTGTATCCAGGGGTAACACCTCCTTGTGCCCAGGGTAACACCTCCCTGTGCCCAGGGCTAACACCTCCATGTGCCCAGGGCTAACAGCTCCCTGTATCCAGGGCTAACACCTCCCTGTATCCAGGGCTAACAGCTCCCTGTGCCCAGGGCTAACAGCCCACTGCATCCAGGGCTAACAGCTCCCTGTGCCCAGGGCTAACAGCTCCCTGTATCCAGGGCTAACAGCTCCCTGTATCCAGGGCTAACAGCTCCCTGAGCCCAGCGCTAACAGCTCCCTGTATCCAGGGCTAACAGCTCCCTGTATCCAGGGCTAACAGCTCCCTGTGCCCAGGGCTAACACCTCCCTGTGCCCAGGGCTAACAGCTCCCTGTATCCAGGACTAACAGCTCCCTGTGCCCAGGGCTAACAGTTCCCTGTGCCCAGTGCTAACAGCTCCCTGTATCCAGAGCTAACAGCTCCCTGTGCCCAGTGCTAACAGCTCCCTGTATCCAGAGCTAACAGCTCCCTGTATCCAGGGCTAACAGCTCCCTGTATGCAGGGCTAACAGCTCCCTGTATGCAGGGCTAACACCTCCCTGTATCCAGCGCTAACTGCTCCCTGTGCCCACGGCTAACAGCTCCCTGTGCCCAGGGCTAACAGCTCCCTGTGCCCAGGGCTAAGAGCTCCCTGTGTCCAGGGCTAACAGCTCCCTGTATCCACGGCTAACAGCTCCCTGTGCCCAGGGCTAACACCTCCCTGTGCCCAGCGCTAACAGCTCCCTGTATCCAGGGCTAACAGCTCCCTCTGCCCAGGGCTAACAGCTCCCTGTATCCAGGGCTAACAGCTCCCTGTGCCCAGGGCTAACTGCTCCCTGTATCCAGGGCTAACAGCTCCCTGTATCCAAGGCTAACAGCTCCCTGTGCCCAGGGCTAACACCTCCCTGTGCCAAGGGCTAACAGCTCCCTGTATCCAGGACTAACAGCTCCCTGTGCCCAGGGCTAACAGCTCCCTGTGCAAAGGGCTAACTGCTCCCTGTATCCAGGGCTAACAGCTCCCTGTGCCTAGGGCTAACAGCTCCCTGTGCCCAGTGCTAACAGCTCCCTGTATCCAGAGCTAACAGCTCCCTGTGCCCATTGCGAACAGCTCCCTGTATCCAGAGCTAACAGCTCCCTGTATGCAGGGCTAACAGCTCCCTGTGCCCAGAGCTAACAGCTCCCTATGTCCAGGGCTAACACCTCCCTGTATCCAGCGCTAACTGCTCCCTGTGCCCAGGGCTAACACCTCCCTGTGCCCACGGCTAACAGATCCCTGTGCCCAGGGCTAACAGCTCCCTGTATCCAGGGCTAACAGCCCCTGTGTCCAGGGCTAACACCTCCCTGTATCCAGGGCGAACAGCTCCCTGTACCCAGGGCTAACAGCTCCCTGTGCCCAGGGCTAAGAGCTCCCTGTGTCCAGAGCTAACAGCTCCCTGTATCCAGGGCTAACAGCTCCCTGTACCCAGGGCTAACAGCTCCCTGTGCCCAGAGCTAAGAGCTCCCTGTGTCCAGGGCTAACAGCTCCCTGTATCCAGGACTAACAGCTCCCTGTACCCAGGGCTAACAACTCCCTGTACCCAGGGCTAACAGCTCCCTGTACCCAGGGCTAACAACTCCCTGTACCCAAGGCTAACAACTCCCTGTACCCAGCGCTAACAGCTCCCTGTACCCAGCGGTAACAGCTCCCTGTACCCAGGGCTAACAACTCCCTGTACCCAGGGCTAACAGCTCCCTGTGCCCGGGCTAACAGCTCCCTGTGTCCAGCGCTAACAGCTCCCTGTGCCCAGGGCTAACAGCTCCCTGTGCCCAACGCTAACAGCTCCCTGTGTCCAGGGGGAACAGCTCCCTGTGCCCAGCGCTAACAGCTCCCTGTATCCAGGGCTAACAGCTCCCTGAGCCCAGCGCTAACAGCTCCCTGTATCCAGGGCTAACAGCTCCCTGTATCCAGGGCTAACAGCTCCCTGTGCCCAGGGCTAACACCTCCCTGTGCCAAGGGCTAACAGCTCCCTGTATCCAGGACTAACACCTCCCTGTGCCCAGGGTAACACCTCCCTGTGCCCAGGGCTAACACCTCCATGTGCCCAGGGCGAACACCTCCCTGTATCCAGGGCTAACAGCTCCCTGTGCCCAGGGCTAACAGCCCCCTGCATCCAGGGCTAACAGCTCCCTGTGCCCAGGGCTAACAGCTCCCTGTGCCCAGGACTAACAGCTCCCTGTGCCCAGGGCTAACTGTCCCCTGTATCCAGGGCTAACAGCTCCCTGTATCCAGGGCTAACAGCTCCCTGTGTCCAGGGCTAACAGCCCCCTGTATCCAGGGCTAACAGCTCCCTGTGCCCAGGGCTAACAACTCCCTGTATCTAGCGCGAACAGCTCCCTTTATCCAGGGGTAACAGCTCCATGTGCCCAGGGCTAACAGCTCCCTGTGCCCAGGGCTAACATCCCCCTGTGCCAAGTGCTAACAGCTCCCTGTATTCAGCGCTAACAGCTCCCTGTGCCCAGGCCTACAGCTCCATGTGCCCAGGGCTAACAGCTCCCTGTGCCCAGGGCTAACAGCCCCCTGCATCCGGGGCTAACAACTCCCTGTGCCCAGGGCTAACAGCTCCCTGTGCCCAGGGCTAACAGTTCCCTGTGCCCAGGGCTAACAGCTCCCTGTGCCCAGGGCTAACATCCCCCTGTGCCAAGTGCTAACAGCTCCCTGTATTCAGCGCTAACAGCTCCCTGTGCCCAGGCCTACAGCTCCATGTGCCCAGGGCTAACAGCTCCCTGTGCCCAGGGCTAACAGCCCCCTGCATCCGGGGCTAACAGCTCCCTGTATCCAGGGCTAACAGCTCCCTGTGCCCAGGGCTAACAGTTCCCGGTGCCCAGGGCTAACAGCTCCCTGTATCCAGGGCTAACAGTTCCCTGTGCCCAGGGCTAACAGTTCCCTGTATCCAGGGCTAACAGTTTGCTGTATCCAGGGCTAACAGCTCCCTGTGCCCAGGGCGAACACCTCCCTGTATCCAGGGCTAACAGCTCCCTGCGCCCAGGGCTAACACCTCCCTGTGCCCAGGGCTAACAGCCCCCTGTATCCAGGGCTAACAGCTCCCTGTGCCCAGAGCTAACAGCTCCCTGTGTCCAGGGCTAACAGCTCCCTGTGCCCAGCGCTAACAGCTCCATGTGCCCAGGGCAAACAGCTCCATGTGCCCAGGGCTAACAGCCCCCTGTATCCAGGGCTAACAGCTCCCTGTGCCCAGAGCTAACAGCTCCCTGTGCCCAGCGCTAACAGCTCCCTGTATCCAGGGCTAACAGCTCCCTGTGCCCAGGGCTAACAGCTCCCTGTATCCTGGGCTAATAGTTCCCCGTGCCCAGGGCTAACAGTTTGCTGTATCCAGGGCTAACAGCTCCCTGTATCCAGGGCTAACAGCTCCCTGTATCCAGGGCTAACAGCTCCCTGTGGCCAGGGCTAACAGCTCTGTGTGCCCAGGGCTAACAGCTCCCTGTCCCCAGGGCTAACAGCTCCCTGTATCCAGGGCTAACAGCTCCCTGTGGCCAGAGCTAACAGCTCCCTGTCCCCAGGGCTAACAGCTCCCTGTGCCCAGGGCTAAAAGCTCCCTGTGGCAGGGCTAACAGCTATATGTGCCCAGGGCTAACAGCTCCCTGTATCCAGGGCAACAGCTCCCTGTATCCAGGGCTAACAGCTCCCCGTGCCCAGGGCTAACAGCTCCCCGTGCCCAGGGCTAACAGCTCCCTGTGCCCAGGGCTAACAGCTCCCTGTATCCAGGGCTAACAGCTCCCCGTGCCCAGGGCTAACTGCTCCCTGTGCCCAGGGCTAACAGCTCCCCGTGCCCAGGGCTAACAGCTCCCTGTGCCCAGGGCTAACAGCTCCCTGTATCCAGGGCTAACAGCTACCTGTATCCAGGGCTAACAGCTCCCTGTGCCGAGGGCAAACTGCTCCCTGTCCCCAGGGCTAACAGTTCCCTGTGCCCAGGGCTAACAGCTCCCTGTATCCAGCGCTAACAGCTACCTGTATCCAGGGCTAACAGCTCCCTGTGCCGAGGGCAAACTGCTCCCTGTCCCCAGGGCTAACAGTTCCCTGTATCCAGGGCAAACTGCTCCCTGTCCCCAGGGCTAACAGTTCCCTGTGCCCAGGGCTAACAGTTCCCTGTATCCAGCGCTAACAGCTCCCTGTGCCCAGGGCTAACAGTTCCCTGTGCCCAGGGCTAACAGTTCCCTGTGCCCAGGGCTAACAGCTCCCTGTATCCAGCGCTAACATCCCCCTGTGCCAAGTGCTAACAGCTCCCTGTATCCAGCGCTAACAGCTCCCTGTGCCCAGTGCTAACAGCTCCCTGTGCCCAGCGCTAACAGCTCCCTGTGCCCAGGGCGAACACCTCCCTGTATCCAGAGCTAACACCTCCCTGTGCCCACGGCTAACACCTCCCTGTGCCCTGGCTAACACCTCCCTGTGCCCAGGGCTAACAGCTCCCTGTGCCCAGGGCAAACAGCTCCCTGTGCCCAGGGCTAACAGCTCCCTGTATCCAGGGCTAACAGCTCCCTGTGCCCAGGGCTAACAGCTCCCTGTATCTAGCGCTAACAGCTCCCTGTATCCAGGGTAACACCTCCCTGTGCCCAGGGCTAACACCTCCCTGTAATAAAAGGGCTAACAGCTCCCTGTGCCCAGGGCTAACAGCTCCATGTGCCCAGGGCTAACAGCTCCCTGTGCCCAGGGCTAACAGCTCCCTGTGCCCAGGGCTAACAGCTCCCTGTGCCCAGGGCTAACAGCCCCCTGCATCCAGGGCTAACAGCTCCCTGTGCCCAGGGCTAACAGCTCCCTGTGCCCAGGGCTAACAGCTCCCTGTGCCCAGGGCTAACAGCCCCCTGCATCCAGGGCTAACAGCTCCCTGTGCCCAGGGCTAACAGCTCCCTGTATCCAGGGCTAACAGTTCCCTGTGTCCAGGGCTAACAGCCCCCTGTATCCAGCGCTAACAGCTCCCTGTGCCCAGGGCTAACAGCTCCCTGTATCCAGGGCTAACAGCTCCCTGTGCCCAGGGCTAACACCTCCCTGTGCCCAGGGCTAACACCTCCCTGTGCCCAGGGCTAACAGCTCCATGTGCCCAGGGCTAAGAGCTCCCTGTGCCCAGGGCTAACAGCCCCCTGCACCCAGGGCTAACAGCTCCCTGTGCCCAGGGCTAACAGCTCCCTGTGCCCAGGGCTAACAGCTCCCTGTGCCCAGGGCTAACAGCTCTCTGTACCCAGCGCTAACAGCTCCCTGTGCCCAGGGCTAACACCTCCCTGTGCCCAGGGCTAACACCTCCCTGTATCCAGGGCTAACAGCTCCCTGTGCCCAGGGCTAACAGCTCCATGTGCCCAGGGCTAACAGCTCCCTGTGCCCAGGGCTAACAGTCCCCTGCATCCAGGGCTAACAGCTCCCTGTGCCCAGGGCTAACAGCTCCCTGTGCCCAGGGCTAACAGTACCCTGTGCCCAGGGCTAACAGTTCCCTGTGCCCAGGGCTAACAGCTCCCTGTGCCCAGGGCTAACATCCCCCTGTGCCAAGTGCTAACAGCTCCCTGTATCCAGCGCTAACAGCTCCCTGTGCCCAGGGCTAACAGGTCCCGGTGCCCAGGGCTAACAGCTCCCTGTATCCAGGGCTAACAGTTCCCTGTGCCCAGGGCGAACACCTCCCTGTATCCAGGGCTAACAGCTCCCTGTGCCCAGGGCTAACAGCTCCCTGTATCCAGGGCTAACAGCTCCCTGTGCCCAGGGCTAACAACTCCCTGTATCTAGCGCTAACAGCTCCCTGTATCCAGGGGTAACACCTCCCTGTGCCCAGGGCTAACACCTCCCTGTGCCCAGGGCAAACACCTCCCTGTGCCCAGGGCTAACACCTCCCTGTGCCCAGGGCTAACACCTCCCTGTGCCTAGGGCTAACAGCTCCCTGTGCCCAGGGCTAACAGCTCCCTGTGCCCAGGGCTAACAGCTCCCTGTGCCCAGGGCTAACAGCCCCCTGCATCCAGGGCTAACAGCTCCCTGTGCCCAGGGCTAACAGCTCTCTGTGCCCAGGGCTAACAGTTCCCTGTATCCAGGTGTAACAGCTCCCTGTGCCCAAGGCTAACATCGCCCTGTGCCAAGTGCTAACAGTCCCCTGTATCCAGGGCTAACAGCTCTCTGTGCCCAGGACTAACAGTCCCCTGTACCCAGCGCTAACAGCTCCCTGTGCCCAGGGCTAACACCTCCCTGTGCCCAGGCCTAACACCTCCCTGTAT
The DNA here is from genome assembly GCF_037043375.1 of Chiloscyllium plagiosum. Taxonomy (NCBI): domain Eukaryota; kingdom Metazoa; phylum Chordata; class Chondrichthyes; order Orectolobiformes; family Hemiscylliidae; genus Chiloscyllium; species Chiloscyllium plagiosum. The sequence goes on along the minus strand of NW_028270141.1, from coordinate 164,196,304 downwards.
CCAGGGCTAACAGTTCCCTGTGCCCAGGGCTAACAGCTCCATGTGCCCAGGGCTAACAGCTCCCTGTGCCCAGGGCTAACAGTCCCCTGCATCCAGGGCTAACAGCTCCCTGTGCCCAGGGCTAACAGCTCCCTGTGCCCAGGGCTAACAGTTCCCTGTGCCCAGGGCTAACAGCTCCCTGTGCCCAGGGCTAACATCCCCCTGTGCCAAGTGCTAACAGCTCCCTGTATCCAGCGCTAACAGCTCCCTGTGCCCAGGGCTAACAGTTCCCGGTGCCCAGGGCTAACAGCTCCCTGTATCCAGGGCTAACAGTTCCCTGTGCCCAGGGCTAACAGCCCCCTGTGTCCAGGGCTAACAGCTCCCTGTATCCAGGGCTAACACCTCCCTGTGCCCAGGGCTAACACCTCCCTGTGCCCAGGGCTAACACCTCCCTGTGCCCAGGGCTAACAGCTCCCTGTGCCCAGGGCAAACAGCTCCCTGTGCCCAGGGCTAACAGTCCCCTGCATCCAGGGCTAACAGCTCCCTGTGCCCAGGGCTAACAGCTCCCTGTGCCCAGGGCTAACAGCTCCCTGTGCCCAGGGCTAACAGTTCCCTGTGCCCAGGGCTAACAGCTCCCTGTGCCCAGGGCTAACATCCCCCTGTGCCAAGTGCTAACAGCTCCCTGTATCCAGCGCTAACAGCTCCCTGTGCCCAGGGCTAACAGTTCCCTGTGCCAAGTGCTAACAGCTCCCTGTATCCAGCGCTAACAGCTCCCTGTGCCCAGGGCTAACAGTTCCCGGTGCCCAGGGCTAACAGCTCCCTGTATCCAGGGCTAACAGTTCCCTGTGCCCAGCGCTAACAGCTCCCTGTGCCCAGGGCTAACAGTTCCCGGTGCCCAGGGCTAACAGCTCCCTGTATCCAGGGCTAACAGTTTGCTGTATCCAGGGCTAACAGCTCCCTGTGCCCATGGCTATCAGTTCCCTGTATCCAGGACTAACAGCGCCCTGTATCCAGCGCTAACAGCTCCATGTGCCCAGGGCAAACAGCTCCCTGTGCCCAGGGCTAACAGCTCCATGTGCCCAGGGCTAACAGTTCCCTGTGCCCAGCGCTAACAGCTCCCTGTGCCCAGGGCGAACACCTCCCTGTATCCAGGGCTAACAGCTCCCTGCGCCCAGGGCTAACAGCTCCCTGTGCCCAGGGCTAACTGTCCCCTGTATCCAGGGCTAACAGCTCCCTGTATCCAGGACTAACAGTCCCCTGTATCCAGGGCTAACAGCTCCCTGTGCCCATGGCTATCAGTTCCCTGTATCCAGGACTAACAGCGCCCTGTATCCAGCGCTAACAGCTCCATGTGCCCAGAGCTAACAGCCCCCCGTATCCAGGGCTAACAGCTCCCTGTATCCAGGGCTAACAGCCCCCTGTATCCAGGGCTAACAGCTCCCTGTGCCAAGGGCTAACAGCTCCCTGTGCCCTGGGCTAACAGTTCCCTGTGCCCAGGGCTAACAGCTCCCTGTATCCAGCGCTAACATCCCCCTGTGCCAAGTGCTAACAGCTCCCTGTATCCAGCGCAAACAGCTCCCTGTGCCCAGGGCTAACAGTTCCCTGTGCCCAGGGCTAACAACTCCCTGTATCCAGGGCTAACAGTTCCCTGTGCCCAGCGCTAACAGCTCCCTGTGCCCAGGGCTAACACCTCCCTGTGCCCACGGCTAACACCTCCCTGTGCCCTGGGCTAACAGCTCCCTGTATCCAGGGCTAACAGCTCCCTGTGCCCAGGGCTAACAGCTCCCTGTGCCCAGGGCTAACAGCTCCCTGTATCCAGGGCTAACAGCTCCCTGTGCCCAGGGCTAACAGCTCCCTGTGCCCAGGGCTAACAGCTCCCTGTGCCCAGGGCTAACAGCTCCCTGGCCCCAGGGCTAACAGCTCCCCGTATCCAGGGATAACAGCTCCCTGTATCCAGGGCTAACAGCTCCCTGTCCCCAGGGCTAACAGCCCCCTGTATCCAGGGCTAACTGCTCCCTGTGCCCAGGGCTAACTGCTCCCTGTCCCCAGTGCTAACAGCTCCCTGTATCCAGGGCTAACAGCTCCCTGTATCCAGGGCTAACAGCTCCCTGTATCCAGGGCTAACAGCTCCCTGTGCCCAGGGCTAATAGCTCCCTGTATCCAGGGCTAACAGCTCCCTGTATCCAGGGCTAACAGCTCCCTGTATCCAGGGCTAACAGCTCCCTGTGCCCAGGGCTAACAGCCCCCTGTGCCCAGTGCTAACAGCTCGCTGTATCCAGGGCTAACAACTCGCTGCATCCAAGGCTAACAGCTCCCTGTGCGCAGGGCTAACAATCCCCTGTATCCAGGGCTAACAGCTCCCTGTATCCAGGGCTAACAGTTCCCTCTATCCAGCGCTAACAGCTCCAAGTGCCCACGGCTAACAGCCCCCTGTATCCAGGGCTAACAGCTCCCTGTATCCAGGGCTAACAGTTCCCTCTATCCAGCGCTAACAGCTCCAAGTGCCCACGGCTAACAGCTCCCTGTATCCAGGGCTAACAGCTCCCTGTGCCCAGGGCTAACAATCCCCTGTATCCAGGGCTAACAGCTCCATGTGCCCAGGGCTAACAATCCCCTGTATCCAGGGCTAACAGCTCCCTGTATCCAGGGCTAACAGTTCCCTCTATCCAGCGCTAACAGCTCCAAGTGCCCACGGCTAACAGCCCCCTGTATCCAGGGCTAACAGCTCCCTGTATCCAGGGCTAACAGTTCCCTCTATCCAGCGCTAACAGCTCCAAGTGCCCACGGCTAACAGCTCCCTGTATCCAGGGCTAACAGCTCCCTGTGCCCAGGGCTAACAGCTCCCTGTGCCCAGGGCTAACAGCTCCCTTTATCCAGGGCTAACAGCTCCCTGTATCCAGGGCTAACAGCTCCCTGTATCCAGGGCTAACTGCTCCCTGTATCCAGGGCTAACTGCTCCCTGTGCCCAGGGCTAACAGCTCCCTGTATCCAGCGCTAACAGCTCCCTGTGCCCAGGGCTAACACCTCCCTGTCCCCAGTGCTAACAGCTCCCTGTATCCAGGGCTAACAGCTCCCTGTGCCCAGGGCTAACAGCTCCCTGTGCCCAGGGCTAACAGCTCCCTGTGCCCAGGGCTAACAGCTCCCTGTGCCCAGGGCAAACACCTCCCTGTCCCCAGTGCTAACAGCTCCCTGTATCCAGGGCTAACAGCTCCCTGTATCCAGGGCTAACAGCTCCCTGTGCCCAGGGCTAACAGCTCCCTGTGCCCAGGGCTAACAGCTCCCTGTGCCCAGGGCTAACAGCTCCCTGTGCCCAGTGCTAACAGCTCCCTGTGCCCAGGGCTAACAGCTCCCTGTGCCCAGGGCTAACAGCTCCCTGTGCCCAGGGCTAACAGCTCCCTGTCCCCAGGGCTAACAGCTCCCTGTATCCAGGGCTAACTGCTCCCTGTATCCAGGGCTAACAGCTCCCTGTCCCCATGGCTAACAGCTCCCTGTGCCCAGGGCTAACAGTCCCCTGTATCCAGGGCTAACAGCTCCCTCTCTGCAGCGCTAACAGCTCCCAGTGCCCAGGTCTAACAGCTCCCTGTGCCCAGGGCTAACAGCTCCCTGTGCCCAGGGCTAACAGCTCCCTGTCCCCATGGCTAACAGCTCCCTGTGCCCAGGGCTAACAGTCCCCTGTATCCAGGGCTAACAGCTCCCTCTCTGCAGCGCTAACAGCACCCTGTGCCCAGGGCTAACAGCTCCCTGTCCCCAGGGCTAACACCTCCCTCTCTGCAGTGCTAACAGCTCCCTGTGCCCTGGGCTAACAGCTCCCCGTATCCAGCGCTAACAGCTCCCTGTGCCCAGGGCTAACAGCTCCCTGTGCCCAGGGCTAACACCTCCCTGTCCCCAGGGCTAACAGCTCCCTGTATCCAGGGCTAACAGCTCCCTGTGCCCAGGGCTAACAGCTCCCTGTATCCAGGGCTAACAACTCCCTGTCTCCAGGGCTAACTGCTCCCTGTCCCCAGGGCTAACGGCCCCCTGTATCCAGGGCTAACCGCTCCTTGTGCCCAGGGCTAACAGCCCCCTGTATCCAGGGCAAACAGCTCCCTATGCCCAGTGCTAACAGCTCCCTGTATCCAGGACTAACAGCCCCCTGTATCCAGGGCTAACAGCTCCATGTGCCCAGGGCTAACGGCCCCCTGTATCCAGTGCTGACCGCTCCCTGTGCCCAGGGCTAACAGCCCCCTGCATCCAGGGCTAACAGCTCCCTGTGCCCAGGGCTAACAGCTCCCTGTATCCAGGGCTAACAGCTCCAAGTGCCCACGGCTAACAGCCCCCTGTATCCAGGGCTAACAGCTCCCTGTGCCCAGTGCTAACAGCTCCCTGTATCCAGGGCTAACTGCTCCCTGTCCCCAGGGCTAACAGCCCCCTGTGCCCAGTGCTAACAGCTCGCTGTGCCCAGTGCTAACAACTCGCTGCATCCAAGGCTAACAGCTCCCTGTGCCCTGGGCTAACAGCTCCCCATATCCAGGGCTAACAGCTCCCTGTATCCAGGGCTAACAGTTCCCTCTATCCAGCGCTAACAGCTCCAAGTGCCCACGGCTAACAGCCCCCTGTATCCAGGGCTAACAGCTCCCTGTGCCCAGTGCTAACAGCTCCCTGTATCCAGGGCTAACAGCTCCCTGTGCCAAGGGCTAACAGCTCCCTGTGCCCAGGACTAACAGCTCCCTTTATCCAGGGCTAACAGCTCCCTGTATCCAGGGCTAACAGCTCCCTGTATCCAGGGCTAACTGCTCCCTGTATCCAGGGCTAACTGCTCCCTGTATCCAGGGCTAACTGCTCCCTGTATCCAGGGCTAACAGCTCCCTGTGCCAAGGGCTAACAGCTCCCTGTGCCCAGGACTAACAGCTCCCTTTATCCAGGGCTAACAGCTCCCTGTGCCCAGGACTAACAGCTCCCTTTATCCAGGGCTAACAGCTCCCTGTATCCAGGGCTAACTGCTCCCTGTATCCAGGGCTAACAGCTCCCTGTGCCCAGGGCGAACAGCTCCCTGTATCCAGCGCTAACAGCTCCCTGTGCCCAGGGCTAACACCTCCCTGTCCCCAGTGCTAACAGCTCCCTGTATCCAGGGCTAACAGCTCCCTGTGCCCAGGGCTAACAGCTCCCTGTGCCCAGGGCTAACAGCTCCCTGTGCCCAGGGCTAACAGCTCCCTGTATCCAGGGCTAACAGCTCCCTGTATCCAGGGCTAACTGCTCCCTGTATCCAGGGCTAACAGCTCCCTGTCCCCAGGGCTAACAGCTCCCTGTGCCCAGGGCTAACAGCTCCCTGAGCCCAGGGCTAACAGCTCCCTCTCTGCAGCGCTAACAGCTCCCTGTGCCCAGGGCTAACAGCTCCCTGTGCCCAGGGCTAACAGCTCCCTGGGCCCAGGGCTAACAGCTCCCTGTATCCAGGGCTAACTGCTCCCTGTATCCAGGGCTAACAGCTCCCTGTCCCCAGGGCTAACAGCTCCCTGTGCCCAGGGCTAACAGCTCCCTGTGCCCAGGGCTAACACCTCCCTGTCCCCAGGGCTAACAGCTCCCTGTGCCCAGGGCTAACAGTCCCCTGTATTCAGGGCTAACAGCTCCCTGTCCCCAGGGCTAACAGCTCCCTGTATCCAGGGCTAACACCTCCCTGTCCCCAGGGCTAACAGCTCCCTGTGCCCAGGGCTAACAGTCCCCTGTATTCAGGGCTAACAGCTCCCTGTCCCCAGGGCTAACAGCTCCCTGTGTCCAGGGCTAACAGCTCCCTCTCTGCAGCGCTAACAGCTCCCTGTGCCCAGGGCTAACAGCTCCCTGTATCCAGGGCTAACACCTCCCTGTCCCCAGGGCTAACACCTCCCTGTCCCCAGGGCTAACAGTCCCCTGTATCCAGGGCTAACAGCTCCCTCTCTGCAGCGCTAACAGCTCCCTGTGCCCAGGGCTAACAGTCCCCTGTATCCAGGGCTAACAGCTCCCTGTGCCCAGGGCTAACAGTCCCCTGTATCCAGGGCTAACAGCTCCCTCTCTGCAGCGCTAACAGCTCCCTGTGCCCAGGGCTAACAGCCCCCTGTATCCAGGGCTAACAGCTCCCTCTCTGCAGCGCTAACACCTCCCTGTGCCCAGGGCTAACACCTCCCTGTCCCCAGGGCTAACAGCTCCCTGTGCCCAGGGCTAACAGCTCCCTGTATCCAGGGCTAACAGCTCCCTGTGCCCAGGGCTAACAGCTCCCTGTATCCAGGGCTAACACCTCCCTGTCCCCAGGGCTAACAGCTCCCTGTCCCCAGGGCTAACAGCTCCCTGTGCCCAGGGCTAACAGCTCCATGTGCCCAGGGCTAACACCTCCCTGTCCCCAGGGCTAACAGCTCCCTGTCCCCAGGGCTAACAGCTCCCTGTGCCCAGGGCTAACAGCTCCCTGTGTCCAGGGCTAACAGTTCCCTGTATCCAGGGCTAACAGCTCCCTGTATCCAGGGCTAACAACTCCCTGTCTCCAGGGCTAACTGCTCCCTGTCCCCAGGGCTAACGGCCCCCTGTATCCAGGGCTAACCGCTCCTTGTGCCCAGGGCTAACAGCCCCCTGTATCCAGGGCTAACAGCTCCCTGTGCCCAGTGCTAACAGCTCCCTGTATCCAGGACTAACAGCCCCCTGTATCCAGGGCTAACAGCTCCATGTGCCCAGGGCTAACGGCCCCCTGTATCCAGGGCTAACCGCTCCCTGTGCCCAGGGCTAACAGCCCCCTGCATCCAGGGCTAACAGCTCCCTGTGCCCAGGGCTAACAGCTCCCTGTATCCAGGGCTAACAGCTCCCTGTGCCCAGGGCTAACAGTTCCCTGTGCCCAGGGCTAACAGCTCCCTGTACCAAGGCTAACAGCCCCCCGTGCCCAGGGCTAACAGCTCCCTGTATCCAGGGCTAACAGTTTGCTGTATCCAGGGCTAACAGTTCCCTGTGCCCAGCGCTAACGGCTCCCTGTGTCGAGGGCTAACAGCTCCCCGTGCCCTGGGCTAACAGCTCCCGGTGCCCAGGGCTAACAGCTCCCTGTGCCCTGGGCTAATAGCTCCCTGTGCCCTGGGCTAACAGCTCCCTGTGGCCAGGGCTAACAGCTCCCTGTGGCCAGGGCTAACAGCTCCATGTGCCCAGGGCAAACAGCTCCCTGTATCCAGGGCTAACAGCTCCATGTGCCCAGGGCTAACAGCTCCCTGTATCCTGGGCTAACAGCTCCCGGTGCCCAGGGCTAACAGCTCCCTGTGCCCTGGGCTAATAGCTCCCTGTGCCCTGGGCTAACAGCTCCCTGTATCCAGGGCTAACAGCTCCCCGTGCCCAGGGCTAACAGCTCCCTGTGCCCAGGGCTAATAGCTCCCTGTGCCCAGGGCTAACAGCTACCTGTATCCAGGGCTAACAGCTCCCTGTGCCCAGGGCAAACTGCTCCCTGTCCCCAGGGCTAACAGTTCCTTGTGCCCAGGGCTAACAGCTCCCTGTATCCAGGGCTAAAAGCTCCCTGTGCCCAGGGCTAACAGTTCCCTGTGCCAGGGCGAACAGCTCCCTGTATCCAGCGCTAACATCCCCCTGTGCCAAGTGCTAACAGCTCCCTGTATCCTGCGCAAACAGCTCCCTGTGCCCAGGGCTAACAGTTCCCTGTGCCCAGGGCTAACAGCTCCCTGTATCCAGGGCTAACAGTTCCCTGTGCCCAGCGCTAACAGCTCCCTGTGCCCAGGGCGAACACCTCCCTGTATCCAGGGCTAACACCTCCCTGTGCCCAGGGCTAACACCTCCCTGTGCCCTGGACTAACACCTCCCTGTGCCCAGGGCTAACAGCTCCCTGTGCCTAGGGCTAACAGCTCCCTGTGCCCAGGGCAAACAGCTCCCTGTGCCCAGGGCTAACAGCTCCCTGTATCCAGGGCTAACAGCTCCCTGTATCCAGGGCTAACAGCTCCCTGTGCCAAGGGCTAACAGCTCCCTGTCCCCAGGGCTAACAGCTCCCTGTATCCAGGGCTAACAGCTCCCTGTGCCCAGGGCTAACAGCTCCCTGTATCCAGGGGTAACACCTCCTTGTGCCCAGGGTAACACCTCCCTGTGCCCAGGGCTAACACCTCCATGTGCCCAGGGCTAACAGCTCCCTGTATCCAGGGCTAACACCTCCCTGTATCCAGGGCTAACAGCTCCCTGTGCCCAGGGCTAACAGCCCACTGCATCCAGGGCTAACAGCTCCCTGTGCCCAGGGCTAACAGCTCCCTGTATCCATGGCTAACAGCTCCCTGTATCCAGGGCTAACAGCTCCCTGAGCCCAGCGCTAACAGCTCCCTGTATCCAGGGCTAACAGCTCCCTGTATCCAGGGCTAACAGCTCCCTGTGCCCAGGGCTAACACCTCCCTGTGCCCAGGGCTAACAGCTCCCTGTATCCAGGACTAACAGCTCCCTGTGCCCAGGGCTAACAGCTCCCTGTATCCAGAGCTAACAGCTCCCTGTGCCCAGTGCTAACAGCTCCCTGTATCCAGGGCTAACAGCTCCCTGTATCCAGGACTAACAGCTCCCTGTGCCCAGAGCTAACAGCTCCCTGTATCCAGGGCTAACAGCTCCCTGTATCCAAGGCTAACACCTCCCTGTGCCCAGGGCTAACAGCTCCCTGTATCCAGGACTAACAGCTCCCTGTGCCCAGGGCTAACAGCTCCCTGTATCCAGAGCTAACAGCTCCCTGTGCCCAGTGCTAACAGCTCCCTGTATCCAGGGCTAACAGCTCCCTGTATCCAAGGCTAACACCTCCCTGTGCCCAGGGCTAACAGCTCCCTGTATCCAGGACTAACAGCTCCCTGTGCCCAGGGCTAACAGCTCCCTGTATCCAGAGCTAACAGCTCCCTGTGCCCAGTGCTAACAGCTCCCTGTATCCAGGGCTAACAGCTCCCTGTATCCAGGACTAACAGCTCCCTGTGCCCAGAGCTAACAGCTCCCTGTATGCAGGGCTAACAGCTCCCTGTGCCCAGGGCTAACAGCTCCCTGTGCCCAGGGCTAACAGCTCCCTGTATGCAGGGCTAACACCTCCCTGTATCCAGCGCTAACTGCTCCCTGTGCCCACGGCTAACAGCTCCCTGTGCCCAGGGCTAACAGCTCCCTGTATCCAGGGCTAACAGCCCCTATGTACAGGGCTAACACCTCCCTGTATCCAGGGCGAACAGCTCCCTGTGCCCAGGGCTAACAGCTCCCTGTGCCCAGGGCTAAGAGCTCCCTGTGTCCAGGGCTAACAGCTCCCTGTATCCACGGCTAACAGCTCCCTGTGCCCAGGGCTAACACCTCCCTGTGCCCAGCGCTAACAGCTCCCTGTATCCAGGGCTAACAGCTCCCTCTGCCCAGGGCTAACAGCTCCCTGTATCCAGGGCTAACAGCTCCCTGTGCCCAGGGCTAACTGCTCCCTGTATCCAGGGCTAACAGCTCCCTGTATCCAAGGCTAACAGCTCCCTGTGCCCAGGGCTAACACCTCCCTGTGCCAAGGGCTAACAGCTCCCTGTATCCAGGACTAACAGCTCCCTGTGCCCAGTGCTAACAGCTCCCTGTGCAAAGGGCTAACTGCTCCCTGTATCCAGGGCTAACAGCTCCCTGTGCCCAGGGCTAACAGCTCCCTGTGCCCAGTGCTAACAGCTCCCTGTATCCAGAGCTAACAGCTCCCTGTGCCCATTGCGAACAGCTCCCTGTGCCCAGGGCTAACAGCTCCCTGTATGCAGGGCTAACAGCTCCCTGTGCCCAGAGCTAACAGCTCCCTATGTCCAGGGCTAACACCTCCCTGTATCCAGCGCTAACAGCTCCCTGTGCCCAGGGCTAACACCTCCCTGTATCCAGGGCTAACAGCCCCTGTGTCCAGGGCTAACACCTCCCTGTATCCAGGGCGAACAGCTCCCTGTACCCAGGGCTAACAGCTCCCTGTGCCCAGGGCTAAGAGCTCCCTGTGTCCAGAGCTAACAGCTCCCTGTATCCAGGGCTAACAGCTCCCTGTACCCAGGGCTAACAGCTACCTGTGCCCAGAGCTAAGAGCTCCCTGTGTCCAGGGCTAACAGCTCCCTGTATCCAGGACTAACAGCTCCCTGTACCCAGGGCTAACAACTCCCTGTACCCAGGGCTAACAGCTCCCTGTACCCAGGGCTAACAGCTCCCTGTACCCAGCGGTAACAGCTCCCTGTGCCCGGGCTAACAGCTCCCTGTGTCCAGCGCTAACAGCTCCCTGTGCCCAGGGCTAACAGCTCCCTGTGCCCAGCGCTAACAGCTCCCTGTGTCCAGGGCGAACAGCTCCCTGTGCCCAGCGCTAACAGCTCCCTGTATCCAGGGCTAACAGCTCCCTGAGCCCAGCGCTAACAGCTCCCTGTATCCAGGGCTAACAGCTCCCTGTATCCAGGGCTAACAGCTCCCTGTGCCCAGGGCTAACACCTCCCTGTGCCAAGGGCTAACAGCTCCCTGTATCCAGGACTAACACCTCCCTGTGCCCAGGGTAACACCTCCCTGTGCCCAGGGCTAACACCTCCATGTGCCCAGGGCGAACACCTCCCTGTATCCAGGGCTAACAGCTCCCTGTGCCCAGGGCTAACAGCCCCCTGCATCCAGGGCTAACAGCTCCCTGTGCCCAGGGCTAACAGCTCCCTGTGCCCAGGACTAACAGCTCCCTGTGCCCAGGGCTAACTGTCCCCTGTATCCAGGGCTAACAGCTCCCTGTATCCAGGGCTAACAGCTCCCTGTGTCCAGGGCTAACAGCCCCCTGTATCCAGGGCTAACAGCTCCCTGTGCCCAGGGCTAACAACTCCCTGTATCTAGCGCGAACAGCTCCCTTTATCCAGGGGTAACAGCTCCATGTGCCCAGGGCTAACAGCTCCCTGTGCCAAGTGCTAACAGCTCCCTGTATCCAGCGCTAACAGCTCCCTGTGCCCAGGCCTACAGCTCAATGTGCCCAGGGCTAACAGCTCCCTGTGCCCAGGGCTAACAGCCCCCTGCATCCGGGGCTAACAACTCCCTGTGCCCAGGGCTAACAGCTCCCTGTGCCCAGGGCTAACAGTTCCCTGTGCCCAGGGCTAACAGCTCCCTGTGCCCATGGCTAACATCCCCCTGTGCCAAGTGCTAACAGCTCCCTGTATCCAGCGCTAACAGCTCCCTGTGCCCAGGGCTAACAGTTCCCGGTGCCCAGGGCTAACAGCTCCCTGTATCCAGGGCTAACAGTTTGCTGTATCCAGGGCTAACAGCTCCCTGTGCCCAGGGCGAACACCTCCCTGTATCCAGGGCTAACAGCTCCCTGCGCCCAGGGCTAACACCTCCCTGTGCCCAGGGCTAACAGCCCCCTGTATCCAGGGCTAACAGCTCCCTGTGCCCAGAGCTAACAGCTCCCTGTGTCCAGGGCTAACAGCTCCCTGTGCCCAGCGCTAACAGCTCCATGTGCCCAGGGCAAACAGCTCCATGTGCCCAGGGCAAACAGCTCCATGTGCCCAGGGCTAACAGCCCCCTGTATCCAGGGCTAACAGTTCCCTGTGCCCAGAGCTAACAGCTCCCTGTGTCCAGCGCTAACAGCTCCCTGTGCCCAGCGCTAACAGCTCCCTGTATCCAGGGCTAACAGCTCCCTGTGCCCAGCGCTAACAGCTCCCTGTATCCTGGGCTAATAGTTCCCCGTGCCCAGGGCTAACAGTTTGCTGTATCCAGGGCTAACAGCTCCCTGTATCCAGGGCTAACAGCTCCCTGTATCCAGGGCTAACAGCTCCCTGTGGCCAGGGCTAACAGCTCCCTGTGCCCAGGGCTAACAGCTCCCTGTCCCCAGGGCTAACAGCTCCCTGTGCCCAGGGCTAACAGCTCCCTGTATCCAGGGCAACAGCTCCCTGTATCCAGGGCTAACAGCTCCCCGTGCCCAGGGCTAACAGCTCCCCGTGCCCAGGGCTAACAGCTCCCTGTATCCAGGGCTAACAGCTCCCTGTGCCCAGGGCTAACAGCTCCCTGTGCCCAGGGCTAACAGCTCCCTGTATCCAGGGCTAACAGCTCCCCGTGCCCAGGGCTAACTGCTCCCTGTGCCCAGGGCTAACAGCTCCCCGTGCCCAGGGCTAACAGCTCCCTGTGCCCAGGGCTAACAGCTCCCTGTATCCAGGGCTAACAGCTCCCTGTGCCGAGGGCAAACTGCTCCCTGTCCCCAGGGCTAACAGTTCCCTGTGCCCAGGGCTAACAGCTCCCTGTGCCCAGGGCTAACAGTTCCCTGTGCCCAGGGCTAACAGCTCCCTGTATCCAGGGCTAACAGCTCCCTGTGCCGAGGGCAAACTGCTCCCTGTCCCCAGGGCTAACAGTTCCCTGTGCCCAGGGCTAACAGCTCCCTGTCCCCAGGGCTAACAGTTCCCTGTGCCCAGGGCTAACAGCTCCCTGTGCCCAGGGCTAACAGTTCCCTGTGCCCAGGGTTAACAGTTCCCTGTGCCCAGTGCTAACATCCCCCTGTGCCAAGTGCTAACAGCCCCCTGTATCCAGCGCTAACAGCTCCCTGTGCCCAGGGCTAACAGTTCCCTGTGCCCAGGGCTAACAGTTTGCTGTATCCAGGGCTAACAGTTCCCTGTGCCCAGGGCTAACAGTTCCCTGTATCCAGCGCTAACAGCTCCCTGTGCCCAGGGCTAACAGTTCCCTGTGCCCAGGGCTAACAGTTCCCTGTGCCCAGGGCTAACAGCTCCCTGTATCCAGCGCTAACAGCTCCCTGTGCCCAGTGCTAACAGCTCCCTGTGCCCAGCGCTAACAGCTCCCTGTGCCCAGGGCGAACACCTCCCTGTATCCAGAGCTAACACCTCCCTGTGCCCACGGCTAACACCTCCCTGTGCCCTGGCTAACACCTCCCTGTGCCCAGGGCTAACAGCTCCCTGTGCCCAGGGCAAACAGCTCCCTGTGCCCAGGGCAAACAGCTCCCTGTGCCCAGGGCTAACAGCTCCCTGTATCCAGGGCTAACACCTCCCTGTGCCCAGGGCTAACAGCTCCCTGTGCCCAGGGCAAACAGCTCCCTGTGCCCAGGGCTAACAGCTCCCTGTATCCAGGGCTAACAGCTCCCTGTGCCCAGGGCTAACAGCTCCCTGTATCTAGCGCTAACAGCTCCCTGTATCCAGGGTAACACCTCCCTGTGCCCAGGGCTAACACCTCCCTGTAATAAAAGGGCTAACAGCTCCCTGTGCCCAGGGCTAACAGCTCCCTGTGCCCAGGGCTAACAGCTCCCTGTGCCCAGGGCTAACAGCCCCCTGCATCCAGGGCTAACAGCTCCATGTGCCCAGGGCTAACAGCTCCCTGTGCCCAGGGCTAACAGCTCCCTGTGCCCAGGGCTAACAGCTCCCTGTGCCCAGGGCTAACAGCCCCCTGCATCCAGCGCTAACAGCTCCCTGTATCCAGGGCTAACTGTCCCCTGTATCCAGGGCTAACAGCTCCCTGTATCCACGGCTAACAGCTCCCTGTGTCCAGGGCTAACAGCTCCCTGTATCCAGCGCTAACAGCTCTCTGTATCCAGGGCTAACTGTCCCCTGTATCCAGGGCTAACAGCTCCCTGTATCCAGGGCTAACAGCTCCCTGTGCCCAGGGCTAACAGCTCCCTGTGCCCAGGGCTAACAGCCCCCTGTATCCAGCGCTAACAGCTCCCTGTATCCAGGGCTAACTGTCCCCTGTATCCAGGGCTAACAGCTCCCTGTATCCAGGGCTAACAGTTCCCTGTGTCCAGGGCTAACAGCCCCCTGTATCCAGGACTAACAGCTCCCTGTATCCAGGGCTAACAGCTCCCTGTGCCCAGGGCTAACACCTCCCTGTGCCCAGGGCTAACACCTCCCTGTGCCCAGGGCTAACACCTCCCTGTGCCCAGGGCTAACAGCTCCATGTGCCCAGGGCTAAGAGCTCCCTGTGCCCAGGGCTAACAGCCCCCTGCACCCAGGGCTAACAGTTCCCTGTATCCAGGGCTAACAGCTCCCTGTGCCCAGGGCTAACATTGCCCTGTGCCAAGTGCTAACAGCTCTCTGTACCCAGCGCTAACAGCTCCCTGTGCCCAGGGCTAACACCTCCCTGTGCCCAGGGCTAACACCTCCCTGTATCCAGGGCTAACAGCTCCCTGTGCCCAGGGCTAACAGCTCCATGTGCCCAGGGCTAACAGCTCCCTGTGCCCAGGGCTAACAGTCCCCTGCATCCAGGGCTAACAGCTCCCTGTGCCCAGGGCTAACAGCTCCCTGTGCCCAGGGCTAACAGTACCCTGTGCCCAGGGCTAACAGTTCCCTGTGCCCAGGGCTAACAGCTCCCTGTGCCCAGGGCTAACATCCCCCTGTGCCAAGTGCTAACAGCTCCCTGTATCCAGCGCTAACAGCTCCCTGTGCCCAGGGCTAACAGTTCCCGGTGCCCAGGGCTAACAGCTCCCTGTATCCAGGGCTAACAGTTCCCTGTGCCCAGGGCTAACAGCACCCTGTATCCAGGGCTAACAGTTTGCTGTATCCAGGGCTAACAGTTCCCTGTGCCCAGCGCTAACAGCTCCCTGTGCCCAGGGCGAACACCTCCCTGTATCCAGGGCTAACAGCTCCCTGCGCCCAGGGCTAACAGCTCCCTGTGCCCAGGGCTTACTGTCCCCTGTATCCAAGGCTAACAGCTCCCTGTATCCAGGACTAACAGTCCCCTGTATCCAGGGCTAACAGCTCCCTGTGCCCATGGCTATCAGTTCCCTGTATCCAGGACTAACAGCGCCCTGTATCCAGCGCTAACAGCTCCATGTGCCCAGAGCTAACAGCCCCCCGTATCCAGGGCTAACAGCCCCCCGTATCCAGGGCTAACAGCTCCCTGTGCCCAGAGCTAACAGCTCCCTGTGTCCAGCGCCAACAGCTCCCTGTGCCCAGCGCTAACAGCTCCCTGTGCCCAGGGCTAACAGCTCCATGTGCCCAGGGCTAACAGCTCCCTGTATCCAGGTCTAACAGCCCCCTGTATCCAGGGCTAACATCCCCCTGTGCCAAGTGCTAACAGCTCCCTGTATCCAGCGCAAACAGCTCCCTGTGCCCAGGGCTAACAGTTCCCTGTGCCCAGCGCTAACAGCTCCCAGTGCCCAGGGCGAACACCTCCCTGTATCCAGGGCTAACAGCTCCCTGTGCCCAGGGCTAACAGCTCCCTGTATCCAGGGCTAACAGCTCCCTGTGCCCAGGGCTAACAACTCCCTGTATCTAGCGCTAACAGCTCCCTGTATCCAGGGCTAACACCTCCCTGTGCCCAGGGCTAACAGCTCCCTGTGCCCAGGGCTAACAGCTCCCTGTGCCCAGGGCTAACAGCCCCCTGCATCCAGGGCTAACAGCTCCCTGTGCCCAGGGCTAACAGCTCTCTGTGCCCAGGGCTAACAGTTCCCTGTATCCAGGTGTAACAGCTCCCTGTGCCCAGGGCTAACATCGCCCTGTGCCAAGTGCTAACAGTCCCCTGTATCCAGGGCTAACAGCTCCCTGTACCCAGCGCTAACAGCTCCCTGTGCCCAGGGCTAACAGCTCCCTGTGCCCAGGGCTAACAGTTCCCTGTGCCCAGGGCTAACAGCTCCCTGTGCCCAGGGCTAACATCCCCCTGTGCCAAGTGCTAACAGCTCCCTGTACCCAGCGCTAACAGCTCCCTGTGCCCAGGGCTAACAGCTCCCTGTGCCCAGGGCTAACAGTTCCCGGTGCCCAGGGCTAACAGCTCCCTGTATCCAGGGCTAACAGTTCCCTGTGCCCAGGGCTAACAGCCCCCTGTGTCCAGGGCTAACAGCTCCCTGTATCCAGGGCTAACACCTCCCTGTGCCCAGGGCTAACAGCTCCCTGTGCCCAGGGCTAACACCTCCCTGTGCCCAGGGCTAACAGCTCCCTGTGCCCAGGGCAAACAGCTCCCTGTGCCCAGGGCTAACAGCTCCATGTGCCCAGGGCTAACAGCTCCATGTGCCCAGGGCTAACAGCTCCCTGTGCCCAGGGCTAACAGTCCCCTGCATCCAGGGCTAACAGCTCCCTGTGCCCAGGGCTAACAGCTCCCTGTGCCCAGGGCTAACAGCTCCCTGTGCCCAGGGCTAACAGTTCCCTGTGCCCAGGGCTAACAGCCCCCTGTGCCCAGGGCTAACATCCCCCTGTGCCAAGTGCTAACAGCTCCCTGTGCCCAGGGCTAACAGTTCCCTGTGCCAAGTGCTAACAGCTCCCTGTATCCAGCGCTAACAGCTCCCTGTGCCCAGGGCTAACAGTTCCCGGTGCCCAGGGCTAACAGCTCCCTGTATCCAGGGCTAACAGTTCCCTGTGCCCAGCGCTAACAGCTCCCTGTATCCAGGGCTAACAGTTTGCTGTATCCAGGGCTAACAGTTCCCTGTGCCCAGCGCTAACAGCTCCCTGTGCCCAGGGCGAACACCTCCCTGTATCCAGGGCTAACAGCTCCCTGCGCCCAGGGCTAACAGCTCCCTGTGCCCAGGGCTAACTGTCCCCTGTATCCAGGGCTAACAGCTCCCTGTATCCAGGACTAACAGTCCCCTGTATCCAGGGCTAACAGCTCCCTGTGCCCATGGCTATCAGTTCCCTGTATCCAGGACTAACAGTGCCCTGTATCCAGCGCTAACAGCTCCATGTGCCCAGAGCTAACAGCCCCCCGTATCCAGGGCTAACAGCTCCCTGTTTCCAGGGCTAACAGCCCCCTGTATCCAGGGCTAACAGCTCCCTGTGCCAAGGGCTAACAGCTCCCTGTGCCCTGGGCTAACAGTTCCCTGTGCCAAGTGCTAACAGCTCCCTGTATCCAGCGCTAACATCCCCCTGTGCCAAGTGCTAACAGCTCCCTGTATCCAGCGCAAACAGCTCCCTGTGCCCAGGGCTAACAGCTCCCTGTGCCCAGGGCTAACAGCTCCCTGTGCCCAGGGCTAACAGTTCCCTGTGCCCAGCGCTAACAGCTCCCTGTGCCCAGGGCTAACAGCTCCCTGTGCCCAGGGCTAACAGTTCCCTGTGCCCAGGGCTAACAGCTCCCTGTATCCAGCGCTAACATCCCCCTGTGCCAAGTGCTAACAGCTCCCTGTATCCAGCGCAAACAGCTCCCTGTGCCCAGGGCTAACAGCTCCCTGTGCCCAGGGCTAACAGCTCCCTGTGCCCAGGGCTAACAGTTCCCTGTGCCCAGCGCTAACAGCTCCCTGTGCCCAGGGCTAACAGCTCCCTGTGCCCAGGGCTAACAGTTCCCTGTGCCCAGGGCTAACAGCTCCCTGTGCCCAGGGCTAACAGCTCCCTGGCCCCAGGGCTAACAGCTCCCTGTACCCAGGGCTAACAGCCCCCTGTATCCAGGCTAACTGCTCCCTGTATCCAGTGCTAACAGCTCCCTGTATCCAGTGCTAACAGCTCCCCGTGCCCAGGGCTAACTGCTCCCTGTCCCCAGGGCTAACAGCCCCCTGTGCCCAGTGCTAACAGCTCCCTGTATCCAGTGCTAACAGCTCCCCGTGCCCAGGGCTAACTGCTCCCTGTATCCAGGGCTAACAGCTCCCTGTATCCAGGGCTAACAGCTCCCTGTGCGCAGGGCTAACAATCCCCTGTATCCAGGGCTAACAGCTCCCTGTATCCAGGGCTAACAGTTCCCTCTATCCAGCGCTAACAGCTCCAAGTGCCCACGGCTAACAGCCCCCTGTATCCAGGGCTAACAGCTCCCTGTATCCAGGGCTAACAGTTCCCTCTATCCAGCGCTAACAGCTCCAAGTGCCCACGGCTAACAGCTCCCTGTATCCAGGGCTAACAGCTCCCTGTGCCCAGGGCTAACAATCCCCTGTATCCAGGGCTAACAGCTCCATGTGCCCAGGGCTAACAATCCCCTGTATCCAGGGCTAACAGCTCCCTGTATCCAGGGCTAACAGTTCCCTCTATCCAGCGCTAACAGCTCCAAGTGCCCACGGCTAACAGCCCCCTGTATCCAGGGCTAACAGTTCCCTCTATCCAGCGCTAACAGCTCCAAGTGCCCACGGCTAACAGCTCCCTGTATCCAGGGCTAACAGCTCCCTGTGCCCAGGGCTAACAGCTCCCTGTGCCCAGGGCTAACAGCTCCCTTTATCCAGGGCTAACAGCTCCCTGTATCCAGGGCTAACAGCTCCCTGTATCCAGGGCTAACTGCTCCCTGTGCCCAGGGCTAACAGCTCCCTGTATCCAGCGCTAACAGCTCCCTGTGCCCAGGGCTAACACCTCCCTGTCCCCAGTGCTAACAGCTCCCTGTCCCCAGTGCTAACAGCTCCCTGTATCCAGGGCTAACAGGTCCCTGTGCCCAGGGCTAACAGCTCCCTGTGCCCAGGGCTAACAGCTCCCTGTGCCCAGGGCAAACACCTCCCTGTCCCCAGTGCTAACAGCTCCCTGTATCCAGGGCTAACAGCTCCCTGTATCCAGGGCTAACAGCTCCCTGTGCCCAGGGCTAACAGCTCCCTGTGCCCAGGGCTAACAGCTCCCTGTGCCCAGGGCTAACAGCTCCCTGTGCCCAGGGCTAACAGCTCCCTGTGCCCAGGGCTAACAGCTCCCTGTGCCCAGGGCTAACAGCTCCCTGTGCCCAGGGCTAACAGCTCCCTGTCCCCAGGGCTAACAGCTCCCTGTATCCAGGGCTAACTGCTCCCTGTATCCAGGGCTAACAGCTCCCTGTCCCCATGGCTAACAGCTCCCTGTGCCCAGGGCTAACAGTCCCCTGTATCCAGGGCTAACAGCTCCCTCTCTGCAGCGCTAACAGCTCCCAGTGCCCAGGTCTAACAGCTCCCTGTGCCCAGGGGTAACAGCTCCCTGTGCCCAGGGCTAACAGCTCCCTGTCCCCATGGCTAACAGCTCCCTGTGCCCAGGGCTAACAGTCCCCTGTATCCAGGGCTAACAGCTCCCTCTCTGCAGCGCTAACAGCACCCTGTGCCCAGGGCTAACAGCTCCCTGTCCCCAGGGCTAACACCTCCCTCTCTGCAGTGCTAACAGCTCCCTGTGCCCTGGGCTAACAGCTCCCCGTATCCAGCGCTAACAGCTCCCTGTGCCCAGGGCTAACAGCTCCCTGTGCCCAGGGCTAACACCTCCCTGTCCCCAGGGCTAACAGCTCCCTGTATCCAGGGCTAACAGCTCCCTGTGCCCAGGGCTAACAGCTCCCTGTATCCAGGGCTAACAACTCCCTGTCTCCAGGGCTAACTGCTCCCTGTCCCCAGGGCTAACGGCCCCCTGTATCCAGGGCTAACCGCTCCTTGTGCCCAGGGCTAACAGCCCCCTGTATCCAGGGCAAACAGCTCCCTATGCCCAGTGCTAACAGCTCCCTGTATCCAGGACTAACAGCCCCCTGTATCCAGGGCTGACCGCTCCCTGTGCCCAGGGCTAACAGCCCCCTGCATCCAGGGCTGACCGCTCCCTGTGCCCAGGGCTAACAGCCCCCTGCATCCAGGGCTAACAGCTCCCTGTGCCCAGGGCTAACAGCTCCCTGTATCCAGGGCTAACAGCTCCAAGTGCCCACGGCTAACAGCCCCCTGTATCCAGGGCTAACAGCTCCCTGTGCCCAGTGCTAACAGCTCCCTGTATCCAGGGCTAACTGCTCCCTGTCCCCAGGTCTAACAGCCCCCTGTGCCCAGTGCTAACAGCTCGCTGTATCCAGGGCTAACAGCTCCCTGTGCCCTGGGCTAACAGCTCCCCGTATCCAGGGCTAACAGCTCCCTGTATCCAGGGCTAACAGTTCCCTCTATCCAGCGCTAACAGCTCCAAGTGCCCACGGCTAACAGCCCCCTGTATCCAGGGCTAACAGCTCCCTGTGCCCAGTGCTAACAGCTCCCTGTATCCAGGGCTAACAGCTCCCTGTGCCAAGGGCTAACAGCTCCCTGTGCCCAGGACTAACAGCTCCCTTTATCCAGGGCTAACAGCTCCCTGTATCCAGGGCTAACAGCTCCCTGTGCCCAGGGCTAACAGCTCCCTGTGCCCAGTGCTAACAGCTCCCTGTATCCAGGGCTAACAGCTCCCTGTATCCAGGGCTAACTGCTCCCTGTATCCAGGGCTAACTGCTCCCTGTATCCAGGGCTAACTGCTCCCTGTATCCAGGGCTAACAGCTCCCTGTGCCAAGGGCTAACAGCTCCCTGTGCCCAGGACTAACAGCTCCCTTTATCCAGGGCTAACAGCTCCCTGTGCCCAGGACTAACAGCTCCCTTTATCCAGGGCTAACAGCTCCCTGTATCCAGGGCTAACAGCTCCCTGTGCCCAGGGCGAACAGCTCCCTGTATCCAGCGCTAACAGCTCCCTGTGCCCAGGGCTAACACCTCCCTGTCCCCAGCGCTAACAGCTCCCTGTGCCCAGGGCTAACAGCTCCCTGTGCCCAGGGCTAACAGCTCCCTGTATCCAGGGCTAACAGCTCCCTGTATCCAGGGCTAACAGCTCCCTGTATCCAGGGCTAACTGCTCCCTGTATCCAGGGCTAACAGCTCCCTGTCCCCAGGGCTAACAGCTCCCTGTGCCCAGGGCTAACAGCTCCCTGAGCCCAGGGCTAACAGCTCCCTCTCTGCAGCGCTAACAGCTCCCTGTGCCCAGGGCTAACAGCTCCCTGTGCCCAGGGCTAACAGCTCCCTGTATCCAGGGCTAACTGCTCCCTGTATCCAGGGCTAACAGCTCCCTGTCCCCAGGGCTAACAGCTCCCTGTGCCCAGGGCTAACAGTCCCCTGTATCCAGGGCTAACAGCTCCCTCTCTGCAGCGCTAACAGCTCCCTGTGCCCAGGGCTAACAGCTCCCTGTGCCCAGGGCTAACAGTCCCCTGTATCCAGGGCTAACAGCTCCCTGTCCCCAGGGCTAACAGCTCCCTGTGCCCAGGGCTAACACCTCCCTGTCCCCAGGGCTAACAGCTCCCTGTCCCCAGGGCTAACAGCTCCCTGTGCCCAGGGCTAACAGCTCCCTGTCCCCAGGGCTAACAGCTCCCTGTGCCCAGGGCTAACAGCTCCCTGTCCCCAGGGCTAACAGCTCCCTGTGCCCAGGGCTAACAGTCCCCTGTATCCAGGGCTAACAGCTCCCTCTCTGCAGCGCTAACAGCTCCCTGTGCCCAGGGCTAACAGTCCCCTGTATCCAGGGCTAACAGCTCCCTCTCTGCAGCGCTAACAGCTCCCTGTGCCCAGGGCTAACAGCCCCCTGTATCCAGGGCTAACAGCTCCCTGTGCCCAGGGCTAACAGCTCCCTGTATCCAGGGCTAACAGCTCCCTGTGCCCAGGGCTAACAGCTCCCTGTATCCAGGGCTAACACCTCCCTGTCCCCAGGGCTAACAGCTCCCTGTCCCCAGGGCTAACAGCTCCCTGTGCCCAGGGCTAACAGCTCCATGTGCCCAGGGCTAACACCTCCCTGTCCCGAGGGCTAACAGCTCCCTGTCCCCAGGGCTAACAGCTCCCTGTGCCCAGGGCTAACAGCTCCCTGTGCCCAGGGCTAACAGTTCCCTGTATCCAGGGCTAACAGCTCCCTGTATCCAGGGCTAACAACTCCCTGTCTCCAGGGCTAACTGCTCCCTGTCCCCAGGGCTAACGGCCCCCTGTATCCAGGGCTAACCGCTCCTTGTGCCCAGGGCTAACAGCCCCCTGTATCCAGGGCTAACAGCTCCCTGTGCCCAGTGCTAACAGCTCCCTGTATCCAGGACTAACAGCCCCCTGTATCCAGGGCTAACAGCTCCATGTGCCCAGGGCTAACGGCCCCCTGTATCCAGGGCTAACCGCTCCCTGTGCCCAGGGCTAACAGCCCCCTGCATCCAGGGCTAACAGCTCCCTGTGCCCAGGGCTAACAGCTCCCTGTATCCAGGGCTAACAGCTCCCTGTGCCCAGTGCTAACAGCTCCCTGTGCCCAGGGCTAACAGCTCGCTCTACCTGCTGCGTCCAATCCTCTATTACCCCTGGGCTATATGGTCTGGGCGATCTTCCCCCTGTTGTAGAGCACTGTGGTTCCCCCCTGTCTGGTCTCCCCACTGAGCTTGCACTCTAACGGAGGATGTTCGGCGGGGGAGTGGGGGGGGGGGAACCGGGGCTGCAATAGACCGATTGACAATGAAACACGACAGCTCCTCACACGCTCCATCACAGGAAATCTCTCTCGATCGCTCTCGAAACATAATTCAACCGAACTGACAGCTCCCCGAAACCAAAACCACATTTGAGTGTCAGCTTCCACACGGCCAATTAACATGTGGTTCTGGGGGCTCGGTCTGTGCCCGCTGGTGGGGGTGAGACCTGATAAACACCAGCGGGCACCAATGAGCTCACTCTCTGCGAGTATCCGATCACACACATCACTGGGCAGGCAGAGCACTCTAATTTGCCCCCCCCCCCCCCACTCCCACTGCCAGGCCCAGTCCATACTTAGGTCGGCTGCTCCTGGCTCCCCGCCCACACCTCCCCACCCACCCCCCCCAACACCCTCCCAAACCTGAATGAGCGACCGCAGTGATCAAGCAGCCAATCCCGTCACCCTGCACACGTTTGGCTTGATGTGTTACAGTTAGCAGCTGCATCCTTTCCAACACCACCTCACATCACAATAACTGACTCTGTCAGCACTCCTCAAAGTGGCATCAAACCCTGTCCTGAATCCCCGCTCACTAACGGCACCTCTCACAGTGCGGGCAGGCTGTGCAACTCTCAGGGAAGATAAACCCTCAACAAAACGATTTCCGTCCCACCATCAGCCCGAGGAACAGATAAACCCGCAATCAAATGGTTGCACTGAGTGAGAGTGACAGCAACTGTGACTCGTATCCATCCTCACCCAGTCTGGCCTACACGTGACTCCTGACTCATAGCAATGTGAGTGACTCTGATTCAGAGCTGAAAATGTGTTGCTGGAAAAGCGCAGCAGGTCAGGCAGCATCCAGGGAGCAGGAGGATCGACGTCTCGGGCACGAGCCCTTCGTCAGGAATTCAATTCAGTCCTCACACTCTCCTCGACTCGGATTCATATTCCCGCATCTTTCTTGACAATTCCGACACCCACCTCCCCGGTCCACAAATAAACTCTAAGGCTTGGGCTGACAAGTGATAGGTGACAGCAGCAGCACCCTGACTCTGGGCACTGACCATCTCTTCACCTTCCATCACATCACTATCACTGAGCACTCCCCACTGTCAACATCCTGGGAGTTACCACTGACCAGGAACTCAACCGGACACACCATCCCAGTGGGAAGAGGTGATGCAGAGGTTATAGAAAAGTGGGTGGGGGAGACTTACTTCAATCAGCATCTGGAAGGTTGGTCCAACACAAGCACATCTGCATCAGGGGTTTAGCAGAATGAGAGGAGATCTCACTGAGGTATCGATGACGCCAAAGGGGATTGGCAAAATAGATGAGAGAGGCTGTTTCCTGTTGTGGAACAATCCAGAATGAGGGTTTAGGGTAAGGGAGAGCAGATTGAAAACAGAGATGAGGAGAAATGATTTCTTTCAGAGGATCATGAACCTGTCGGACTCACTCCCCCAGAGTGTGGTGGATACCAGGGCATTGAGAACATTTAAGGAGGATATCGACAGGCTTTCGATTTGTAATGGGTTAAAGGGGGATGGAAAATGGGCAGGAAATTGGAGTTGACACTGAGATGAGATCGGCCATGATTGTGTGAAATGGCTGAAACTCCTCCTCCTGCTCCTGGGTCTGATCTTCTTATAAGAAACACAGCGGCTGCAAGAGCAGGTCAGAGGCTGGGAATACTGCGGTGAGTAACTCCCCTCCTGACTCCCCGAAGCCTGTCCACCATCTACAAGGTACAAGTCAGGAGTGGGAGGGAATACTCCCCACTTGCCCCGGATGGGGGCAGCTCCAACAACACTCAAGAAGCTCAACACCATCCAGGACAAAGCAGCCGCTTGATTGGCACCACATCCACAAACACCCCCTCCCTCCCCCACCGACGCTCAGTAACAGCAGTGTGTACCATCCCCTCCCTCCCCCCCCCACCGACGCTCAGTAACAGCAGTGTGTACCATCCCCTCCCTCCCCCCCCCACCGACGCTCAGTAACAGCAGTGTGTACCATCCCCTCCCTCCCCCCACCGACGCTCAGTAACAGCAGTGTGTACCATCCCCTCCCTCCCCCCGCCACCGACGGTCAGTAACAGCAGTGTGTACCATCCCCTCCCTCCCCTCCCCCACCGACACTCAGTAACAGCAGTGTGTACCATCCCCTCCCTCCCCCCCCCACCGACGCTCAGTAACAGCAGTGTGTACCATCCCCTCCCTACCCCCACCGACACTCAGTAACAGCAGTGTGTACCATCCCCTCCCTCCCCCACCGACACTCAGTAACAGCAGTGTGTACCATCCCCTCCCCCCCCCACCGACACTCAGTAACAGCAGTGTGTACCATCCCCTCCCTCCCCCCACCGACACTCAGTAACAGCAGTGTGTACCATCCCCTCCCTCCCCCCACCGACGCTCAGTAACAGCAGTGTGTACCATCCCCTCCCTCCCCCCACCGACGCTCAGTAACAGCAGTGTGTACCATCCCCTCCCTCCCCCCACCGACGCTCAGTAACAGCAGTGTGTACCGACCCCTCCCTCCCCCCACCGACGCTCAGTAACAGCAGTGTGTACCATCCCCTCCCTCCCCCCACCGACGATCAGTAACAGCAGTGTGTACCATCCCCTCCCCCCCCCCCACCGACGCTCAGTAACAGCAGTGTGTACCATCCCCTCCCTCCCCCACCGACACTCAGTAACAGCAGTGTGTACCATCCCCTCCCTCCCCCACCGACACTCAGTAACAGCAGTGTGTACCATCCCCTCCCCCCCCACCGACACTCAGTAACAGCAGTGTGTACCATCCCCTCCCTCCCCCCCCCCCACCGACGCTCAGTAACAGCAGTGTGTACCATCCCCTCCCCCCCCACCGACACTCAGTAACAGCAGTGTGTACCATCCCCTCCCTCCCCCCCCACCGACACTCAGTAACAGCAGTGTGTACCATCCCCTCCCTCCCCCACCGACACTCAGTAACAGCAGTGTGTACCATCCCCTCCCCCCCCACCGACACTCAGTAACAGCAGTGTGTACCATCCCCTCCCTCCCCCCCCCCAACCGACGCTCAGTAACAGCAGTGTGTACCATCCCCTCCCCCCCCACCGACACTCAGTAACAGCAGTGTGTACCATCCCCTCCCTCCCCCCCCACCGACGCTCAGTAACAGCAGTGTGTACCATCCCCTCCCTCCCCCCTCCACCGACACTCAGTAACAGCAGTGTGTACCATCCCCTCCCTCCCCCCCACCGACACTCAGTAACAGCAGTGTGTACCATCCCCTCCCCCCCCCACCGACACTCAGTAACAGCAGTGTGTACCATCCCCTCCCTCCCCCCCCACCGACACTCAGTAACAGCAGTGTGTACCATCCCCTCCCCGCCCCCCCACCGACGCTCAGTAACAGCAGTGTGTACCATCCCCTCCCCGCCCCCCCACCGACGCTCAGTAACAGCAGTGTGTACCATCCCCTCCCTCCCCCCACCGACCCTCAGTAACAGCAGTGTGTACCATCCCCTCTTTCCCCCCCACCGACACTCAGTAACAGCAGTGTGTACCATCCCCTCCCTGCCCCCACCGACGCTCAGTAACAGCAGTGTGTACCATCCCCTCCCTCCCCCCACCGACGCTCAGTAACAGCAGTGTGTACCATCCCCTCCCTCCCCCCACCGACCCTCAGTAACAGCAGTGTGTACCATCCGCTCCCTCCCCCACCGACGCTCAGTAACAGCAGTGTGTACCATCCCCTCCCTCCACCCCCACCGACCCTCAGTAACAGCAGTGTGTACCATCCCCTCCCTCCCCCCACCGACCCTCAGTAACAGCAGTGTGTACCATCCCCCCCACCCCACCGACACTCAGTAACAGCAGTGTGTACCATCCCCTCCCTCCCCGCCACCGACACTCAGTAACAGCAGTGTGTACCATCCCCTCCCTCCCCCCCACCGACGCTCAGTAACAGCAGTGTGTACCATCCCCTCCCTCCCTCCCCACCGACACTCAGTAACAGCAGTGTGTACCATCCCCTCCCTCCCCCCCACTGACGCTCAGTAACAGCAGTGTGTACCATCCCCTCCCTCCCCCCCACTGACGCTCAGTAACAGCAGTGTGTACCATCCCCTCCCTCCCCCCACTGACGCTCAGTAACAGCAGTGTGTACCATCCCCTCCCTCCCCCCCACTGACGCTCAGTAACAGCAGTGTGTACCATCCCCTCCCTCCCCCCACCGACCCTCAGTAACAGCAGTGTGTACCATCCCCTCCCTCCCCCCACCGACGCTCAGTAACAGCAGTGTGTACCATCCCCCCCCACCTCACCGACACTCAGTAACAGCAGTGTGTACCATCCCCTCCCTCCCCCCCCACCGACGCTCAGTAACAGCAGTGTGTACCATCCCCTCCCTCCCCCCACCGACGCTCAGTAACAGCAGTGTGTACCATCCCCTCCCTCCCCCCGCACCGACGCTCAGTAACAGCAGTGTGTACCATCCCCTCCCTCCCCCCACCGACGCTCAGTAACAGCAGCGTGTACCATCCCCTCCCTCCCCCCGCACCGACGCTCAGTAACAGCAGTGTGTACCATCCTCTCCCTCCCTCCCCCCACCGACGCTCAGTAACAGCAGTGCGTACCATCCCCTCCCCCCCCACCGACACTCAGTAACAGCAGTGTGTACAATCCCCTCCCTCCCCCACCGACACTCAGTAACAGCAGTGTGTCCCATCCCCTCCCTCCCCCACCGACGCTCAGTAACAGCAGTGTGTACCATCCCCTCCCTCCCCCACCGACGCTCAGTAACAGCAGTGTGTACCATCCCCTCCCTCCCCCCCACTGACGCTCAGTAACAGCAGTGTGTACCATCCCCTCCCTCCCCCACCGACGCTCAGTAACAGCAGTGTGTACCATCCCCTCCCTCCCCCACCGACGCTCAGTAACAGCAGTGTGTACCATCCCCTCCCCCCCCCCACTGACGCTCAGTAACAGCAGTGTGTACCATCCCCTCCCTCCCCCCCACTGACGCTCAGTAACAGCAGTGTGTACCATCCCCTCCCTCCCCCACCGACGCTCAGTAACAGCAGTGTGTACCATCCCCTCCCTCCCCCCCACTGACGCTCAGTAACAGCAGTGTGTACCATCCCCTCCCTCCCCCCACCGACCCTCAGTAACAGCAGTGTGTACCATCCCCTCCCTCCCCCCACCGACGCTCAGTAACAGCAGTGTGTACCATCCCCCCCCACCCCACCGACACTCAGTAACAGCAGTGTGTACCATCCCCTCCCTCCCCCCCCACCGACGCTCAGTAACAGCAGTGTGTACCATCCCCTCCCTCCCCGCCACCGACGCTCAGTAACAGCAGTGTGTACCATCCCCCCCCACCCCACCGACACTCAGTAACAGCAGTGTGTACCATCCCCTCCCTCCCCCCGCACCGACGCTCAGTAACAGCAGTGTGTACCATCCCCCCCCACCCCACCGACACTCAGTAACAGCAGTGTGTACCATCCCCTCCCTCCCTCCCCCCACCGACGCTCAGTAACAGCAGCGTGTACCATCCCCTCCCTCCCCCCGCACCGACGCTCAGTAACAGCAGTGTGTACCATCCCCTCCCTCCCTCCCCCCACCGACGCTCAGTAACAGCAGTGTGTACCATCCCCTCCCTTCCCCCACCGACGCTCAGTAACAGCAGTGTGTACCATCCCCTCCCTCCCCCCGCACCGACGTTCAGTAACAGCAGTGTGTACCATCCCCTCCCTCCCCCCGCACCGACGCTCAGTAACAGCAGTGTGTACCATCCCCTCCCTCCCTCCCCCCACCGACGCTCAGTAACAGCAGTGTGTACCATCCCCTCCCTTCCCCCACCGACGCTCAGTAACAGCAGTGTGTACCATCCCCTCCCCCCCCACCGACGCTCAGTAACAGCAGTGTGTACCATCCCCTCCCTCCCCCGGCACCGACGCTCAGTAACAGCAGTGTGTACCATCCCCTCCCTCCCCCCCCACCGACGCTCAGTAACAGCAGCGTGTACCATCCCATCCCCCCCCACCGACGCTCAGTAACAGCAGTGTGTACCATCCCCTCCCTCCCCCCGCACCGACGCTCAGTAACAGCAGTGTGTACCATCCCCTCCCTCCCTCCCTCCCCTCACCGACCCTCAGTAACAGCAGTGTGTACCATCCCCTCCCTCCCTCCCTCCCCCCACCGACACTCAGTAACAGCAGTGTGTACCATCCCCTCCCTCCCCCCGCACCGACGCTCAGTAACAGCAGTGTGTACCATCCCCTCCCTCCCTCCCCCCACCGACCCTCAGTAACAGCAGTGTGTACCATCCCCTCCCCCCCCCCCCACCGACGCTCAGTAACAGCAGTGTGTACCATCCCCTCCCCCCCCACCGACGCTCAGTAACAGCAGTGTGTACCATCCCCTCCCTCCCCCCCCACCGACGCTCAGTAACAGCAGTGTGTACCATCCCCTCCCCCCCCACCGACGCTCAGTAACAGCAGTGTGTACCATCCCCTCCCTCCCCCCCCACCGACGCTCAGTAACAGCAGTGTGTACCATCCCCTCCCCCCCCACCGACGCTCAGTAACAGCAGTGTGTACCATCCCCTCCCTCCCCCCCCACCGACGCTCAGTAACAGCAGTGTGTACCATCCCCTCCCCCCCCACCGACACTCAGTAACAGCAGTGTGTACCATCCCCTCCCTCCCTCCCACCGACGCTCAGTAACAGCAGTGTGTACCATCCCCTCCCTCCCTCCCCCCACCGACCCTCAGTAACAGCAGTGTGTACCATCCCCTCCCCCCCCCCCCCACCGACGCTCAGTAACAGCAGTGTGTACCATCCCCTCCCCCCCCACCGACGCTCAGTAACAGCAGTGTGTACCATCCCCTCCCTCCCCCCCACCGACACTCAGTAACAGCAGTGTGTACCATCCCCTCCCTCCCCGCCACCGACCCTCAGTAACAGCAGTGTGTACCATCCCCTCCCTCCCCCCCACCGACACTCAGTAACAGCAGTGTGTACCATCCCCTCCCTCCCCCCCACCGACACTCAGTAACAGCAGTGTGTACCATCCCCTCCCTCCCCCACCGACGCTCAGTAACAGCAGTGTGTACCATCCCCTCCCTCCCCCCCACCGACACTCAGTAACAGCAGTGTGTACCATCCCCTCCCTCCCCCCCACCGACGCTCAGTAACAGCAGTGTGTACCATCCCCTCCCTCCCCCACCGACGCTCAGTAACAGCAGTGTGTACCATCCCCTCCCTCCCTCCCACCAACGCTCAGTAACAGCAGTGTGTACCATCCCCTCCCTCCCCCCCCACCGACACTCAGTAACAGCAGTGTGTACCATCCCCTCCCTCCCCCCACCGACCCTCAGTAACAGCAGTGTGTACCATCCCCTCCCTCCCCCCCCACCGACACTCAGTAACAGCAGTGTGTACCATCCCCTCCCTCCCCCCACCGACGCTCAGTAACAGCAGTGTGTACCATTCCCTCCCTCCCCCCCACCGACGCTCAGTAACAGCAGTGTGTACCATCCCCTCCCCCCCACCGACCCTCAGTAACAGCAGTGTGTACCATCCCCTCCCTCCCCCCCCACCGACGCTCAGTAACAGCAGTGTGTACCATCCCCTCCCCCCCCACCGACACTCAGTAACAGCAGTGTGCACCATCCCCTCCCTCCCCCCCCACCGACACTCAGTAACAGCAGTGTGTACCATCCCCTCCCTCCCCCCCACCGACGCTCAGTAACAGCAGTGTGTACCATCCCCTCCCTCCCCCCACCGACACTCAGTAACAACAGTGTGTACCATCCCCTCCCCCCCACCGACGCTCAGTAACAGCAGTGTGTACCATCCCCTCCCTCCCTCCCACCAACGCTCAGTAACAGCAGTGTGTACCATCCCCTCCCTCCCCCCCCACCGACACTCAGTAACAGCAGTGTGTACCATCCCCTCCCTCCCCCCACCGACCCTCAGTAACAGCAGTGTGTACCATCCCCTCCCTCCCCCCACCGACGCTCAGTAACAGCGGTGTGTACCATCCCCTCCCCCCCACCGACCCTCAGTAACAGCAGTGTGTACCATCCCCTCCCTCCCCCCCCACCGACGCTCAGTAACAGCAGTGTGTACCATCCCCTCCCTCCCCCCCACCGACGCTCAGTAACAGCAGTGTGTACCATCCCCTCCCTCCCCCACCGACGCTCAGTAACAGCAGTGTGTACCATCCCCTCCCTCCCCCACCGACACTCAGTAACAGCAGTGTGTACCATCCCCTCCCCCCCCACCGACACTCAGTAACAGCAGTGTGCACCATCCCCTCCCTCCCCCCCCACCGACACTCAGTAACAGCAGTGTGTACCATCCCCTCCCTCCCCCCCACCGACGCTCAGTAACAGCAGTGTGTACCATCCCCTCCCTCCCCCCACCGACGCTCAGTAACAGCAGTGTGTACCATCCCCTCCCTCCCTCCCACCGACGCTCTGTAACAGCAGTGTGTACCATCCCCTCCCTCCCTCCCACCGACCCTCAGTAACAGCAGTGTGTACCATCCCCTCCCCCCACCGACGCTCAGTAACAGCAGTGTGTACCATCCCCTCCCTCCCCCCCCACCGACGCTCAGGAACAGCAGTGTGTACCATCCCCTCCCTCCCCCCCACCGACGCTCAGTAACAGCAGTGTGTACCATCCCCTCCCTCCCCCACCGACGCTCAGTAACAGCAGTGTGTACCATCCCCTCCCCCCCCCCCCCACCGACGTCAGAAACAGCAGTGTGTACCATCCCCTCCCCCCCACCGACGCTCAATAACAGCAGTGTGTACCATCCCCTCCGTACCCCCCACCGACACTCAGTAACAGCAGTGTGTACCATCCCCTCCCCCCACCGACACTCAGTAACAGCAGTGTGTACCATCCCCTCCCCCCCACCGACGCTCAGTAACAGCAGTGTGTACCATCCCCTCCCCCCTCACCGACGCTCAGTAACAGCAGTGTGTACCATCCCCTCCCTCCCCCACCGACGCTCAGTAACAGCAGTGTGTACCATCCCCTCCCTCCCCCCCACCGACGCTCAGTAACAGCAGTGTGTACCATCCCCTCCCTCCCCCACCGACGCTCAGTAACAGCAGTGTGTACCATCCCCTCCCTCCCCCCCACCGACGCTCAGTAACAGCAGTGTGTACCATCCCCTCCCCCCCACCGACGCTCAGTAACAGCAGTGTGTACCATCCCCTCCCTCCCCCCCACCGACACTCAGTAACAGCAGTGTGTACCATCCCCTCCCTCCCCCCACCGACACTCAGTAACAGCAGTGTGTACCATCCCCTCCCTCCCCCACCGACGCTCAGTAACAGCAGTGTGTACCATCCCCTCCCTCCCCCCCACCGACGCTCAGTAACAGCAGTGTGTACCATCCCCTCCCTCCCCCACCGACGCTCAGTAACAGCAGTGTGTACCATCCCCTCCCTCCCCCCCACCGACGCTCAGTAACAGCAGTGTGTACCATCCCCTCCCCCCCACCGACGCTCAGTAACAGCAGTGTGTACCATCCCCTCCCTCCCCCCCACCGACACTCAGTAACAGCAGTGTGTACCATCCCCTCCCTCCCCCCACCGTCGCTCAGTAACATCAGTGTGTACCATCCCCTCCCTCCCCCCACCGACGCTCAGTAACAGCAGTGTGTACCATCCCCTCCCTCCCCCCACCGACGCTCAGTAACAGCAGTGTGTACCATCCCCTCCCACCCCCCCACCGACGCTCAGTAACAGCAGTGTGTACCATCCCCTCCCACGCCCCCCAACGACGCTCAGTAACAGCAGTGTGTACCATCCCCTCCCTCCCCCCCCACCGACGCTCAGTAACAGCAGTGTGTACCATCCCCTCCCCCCCACCGACGCTCAGTAACAGCAGTGTGTACCATCCCCTCCGTACCCCCCACCGACACTCAGTAACAGCAGTGTGTACCATCCCCTCCCCCCCACCGACGCTCAGTAACAGCAGTGTGTACCATCCCCTCCCCCCCCACCGACGCTCAGTAACAGCAGTGTGTACCATCCCCTCCCTCCCCACCGACGCTCCTTAACAGCAGTGTGTACCGTCCCCTCCCCCCCCACCGACACTCAGTAACAGCAGTGTGTACCATCCCCTCCCTCCCCCCCCACCGACGCTCAGTAACAGCAGTGTGTACCATCCCCTCCCTCCCCCCCCACCGACACTCAGTAACAGCAGTGTGTACCATCCCCTCCCCCCCCACCGACACTCTGTAACAGCAGTGTGTACCATCCCCTCTCTCCCCCCACCGACCCTCAGTAACAGCAGTGTGTACCATCCCCTCTCTCCCCCCACCGACCCTCAGTAACAGCAGTGTGTACCATCCCCTCCCTCCCCACCACCGACCCTCAGTAACAGCAGTGTGTACCATCCCCTCCCTCCCCCCCACCGACGCTCAGTAACAGCAGTGTGTACCATCCCCTCCCCCCCCACCGACGCTCAGTAACAGCAGTGTGTACCATCCCCTCCCTCCCCCCACCGACGCTCAGTAACAGCAGTGTGTACCATCCCCTCCCTCCCCCCACCGACGCTCAGTAACAGCAGTGTGTACCATCCCCTCCCTCCCCCCACCGACACTCAGTAACAGCAGTGTGTACCATCCCCTCCCTCCCCCCCCACCGACACTCAGTAACAGCAGTGTGTACCATCCCCTCCCTCCCCCCACCGACACTCAGTAACAGCAGTGTGTACCATCCCCTCCCTCCCCACCACCGACCCTCAGTAACAGCAGTGTGTACCATCCCCTCCCTCCCCCACCGACACTCAGTAACAGCAGTGTGTACCATCCCCTCCCTCCCCCACCGACGCTCAGTAACAGCAGTGTGTACCATCCCCTCCCTCCCCACCACCGACCCTCAGTAACAGCAGTGTGTACCATCCCCTCCCTCCCCCACCGACACTCAGTAACAGCAGTGTGTACCATCCCCTCCCCCCCACCGACGCTCAGTAACAGCAGTGTGTACCATCCCCTCCCTCCCCCCCCCCACCGACACTCAGTAACAGCAGTGTGTACCATCCCCTCCCTCCCCCCCACCGACGCTCAGTAACAGCAGTGTGTACCATCCCCTCCCCCCCACCGACGCTCAGTAACAGCAGTGTGTACCATCCCCTCCCTCCCCCCCACCGACACTCAGTAACAGCAGTGTGTACCATCCCCTCCCTCCCCCACCGACACTCAGTAACAGCAGTGTGTACCATCCACTCCCTCCCCCCACCGACACTCAGTAACAGCAGTGTGTAACATCCCCTCCCTCCCCCCCACCGACGCTCAGTAACAGCAGTGTGTACCATCCCCTCCCGCCTTCCCCACCGACACTCAGTAACAGCAGTGTGTACCATCCCCTCCCTCCCCCCACCGACACTCAGTAACAGCAGTGTGTACCATCCCCTCCCTCCCCCCACCGACGCTCAGTAACAGCAGTGTGTACCATCCCCTCCCTCCCTCCCACCGACGCTCAGTAACAGCAGTGTGTACCATCCCCTCCCTCCCCCCACCGACGCTCAGTAACAGCAGCGTGTACCATCCCCTCCCTCCCCCCCCACCGACGCTCAGTAACAGCAGTGTGTACCATCCCCTCCCTCCCCCCCCACCGACGCTCAGTAACAGCAGTGTGTACCATCCCCTCCCTCCCCCCACCGACGCTCAGTAACAGCAGTGTGTACCATCCCCTCCCTCCCCCCACCGACGCTCAGTAACAGCAGTGTGTACCATCCCCTCCCCCCCACCAACGCTCAGTAACAGCAGTATGTACCATCCCCTCCCTCCCCCCACCGACGCTCAGTAACAGCAGTGTGTACCATCCCCTCCCTCCCTCCCACCGACGCTCAGTAACAGCAGCGTGTACCATCCCCTCCCTCCCCCCCCACCGACGCTCAGTAACAGCAGTGTGTACCATCCCCTCCCTCCCCCCCCACCGACGCTCAGTAACAGCAGTGTGTACCATCCCCTCCCCCCCACCGACGCTCAGTAACAGCAGTGTGTACCATCCCCTCCGTACCCCCCACCGACACTCAGTAACAGCAGTGTGTACCATCCCCTCCCTCCCCCCCCACCGACACTCAGTAACAGCAGTGTGTACCATCCCCTCCCCCCCACCGACGCTCAGTAACAGCAGTGTGTACCATCCCCTCCCCCCCCACCGACGCTCAGTAACAGCAGTGTGTACCATCCCCTCCCTCCCCCACCGACGCTCAGTAACAGCAGTGTGTACCATCCCCTCCCTCCCCCACCGACGCTCAGTAACAGCAGTGTGTACCATCCCCTCCCTCCCCCCCACCGACGCTCAGTAACAGCAGTGTGTACCATCCCCTCCCTCCCCCACCGACGCTCAGTAACAGCAGTGTGTACCATCCCCTCCCTCCCCCCCCACCGACGCTCAGTAACAGCAGTGTGTACCATCCCCTCCCTCCCCCCCCACCGACCCTCAGGAACAGCAGTGTGTACCATCCCCTCCCTCCCTCCACCGACGCTCAGTAACAGCAGTGTGTACCATCCCCTCCCTCCCCCACCGACACTCAGTAACAGCAGTGTGTACCATCCCCTCCCTCCCCCCCCACCGACCCTCAGTAACAGCAGTGTGTACCATCCCCTCCCTCACCCACCGACGCTCAGTAACAGCAGTGTGTACCATCCCCTCCCCCCCCACCGACACTCAGTAACAGCAGTGTGTACCATCCCCTCCCTCCCCCCCCACCGACGCTCAGTAACAGCAGTGTGTACCATCCCCTCCCTCCCCCCCCACCGACCCTCAGTAACAGCAGTGTGTACCATCCCCTCCCTCCCCCCCACCGACGCTCAGTAACAGCAGTGTGTACCATCCCCTCCCTCCCCCCCACCGACCCTCAGTAACAGCAGTGTGTACCATCCCCTCCCTCCCCCCCCACCGACGCTCAGTAACAGCAGTGTGTACCATCCCCTCCCCCCCCACCGACACTCAGTAACAGCAGTGTGTACCATCCCCTCCCTCCCCCCCCACCGACGCTCAGTAACAGCAGTGTGTACCATCCCCTCCCTCCCCCCCCACCGACCCTCAGTAACAGCAGTGTGTACCATCCCCTCCCTCCCCCCCACCGACACTCAGTAACAGCAGTGTGTACCATCCCCTCCCTCCCCACCCACCGACGCTCAGTAACAGCAGTGTGTACCATCCCCTCCCTCCCCCCCCACCGACGCTCAGTAACAGCAGTGTGTACCATCCCCTCCCTCCCCACCACCGACCCTCAGTAACAGCAGTGTGTACCATCCCCTCCCTCCCCCCCACCGACGCTCAGTAACAGCAGTGTGTACCATCCCCTCCCCCCCCCACCGACGCTCAGTAACAGCAGTGTGTACCATCCCCTCCCTCCCCCACCGACGCTCAGTAACAGCAGTGTGTACCATCCCCTCCCTCCCCCCACCGACACTCAGTAACAGCAGTGTGTACCATCCCCTCCCTCCCCACCACCGACCCTCAGTAACAGCAGTGTGTACCATCCCCTCCCTCCCCCCCACCGACACTCAGTAACAGCAGTGTGTACCATCCCCTCCCTCCCACCGACCCTCAGTAACAGCAGTGTGTACCATTCCCTCCCTCCCCCCCCACCGACGCTCAGTAACAGCAGTGTGTACCATCCCCTCCCCCCCCACCGACGCTCAGTAACAGCAGTGTGTACCATCCCCTCCCTCCCCCCCCACCGACACTCAGTAACAGCAGTGTGTACCATCCCCTCCCCCCCCCACCGACACTCAGTAACAGCAGTGTGTACCATCCCCTCATCCCCCCCACTGACGCTCAGTAACAGCAGTGTGTACCATCCCCTCTCTCCCCCCCACCGACGCTCAGTAACAGCAGTGTGTACCATCCCCTCTCTCCCCCCCACCGACACTCAGGAACAGCAGTGTGTACCATCCCCTCCCTCCCCCACCGACGCTCAGTAACAGCAGTGTGTACCATCCCCTCCCTCCCCCACCGACCCTCAGTAACAGCAGTGTGTACCATCCCCTCCCTCCCCCCCCACCGACGCTCAGTAACAGCAGTGTGTACCATCCCCTCCCCCCCCCACCGACGCTCAGTAACAGCAGTGTGTACCATCCCCTCCCCCCCCCCACCGACGCTCAGTAACAGCAGTGTGTACCATCCCCTCCCTCCCCCCCACCGACGCTCAGTAACAGCAGTGTGTACCATCCCCTCCCTCCCCCCACCGACGCTCAGTAATAGCAGTGTGTACCATCCCCTCCCTCCCCCCACCGACGCTCAGTAATAGCATTGTGTACCATCCCCTCCCTCCCCCAACCGACGCTCAGTAATAGCAGTGTGTACCATCCCCTCCCCCCCCAACCGACACTCAGTAACAGCAGTGTGTACCATCCCCTCCCCCCCCAACCGACGCTCAGTAACAGCAGTGTGTACCATCCCCTCCCTCCCTCCCACCAACGCTCAGTAACAGCAGTGTGTACCATCCCCTCCCTCCCCCACCGACGCTCAGTAACAGCAGTGTGTACCATCCCCTCCCTCCCCGCCACCGACACTCAGTAACAGCAGTGTGTACCATCCCCTCCCTCCCCGCCACCGACACTCAGTAACAGCAGTGTGTACCATCCCCTCTCTCCCCGCCACCGACACTCAGTAACAGCAGTGTGTACCATCCCCTCCCTCCCCCCCCACCGACCCTCAGTAACAGCAGTGTGTACCATCCCCTCCCTCCCCCCCCACCGACCCTCAGTAACAGCAGTGTGTACCATCCCCTCCCTCCCCCCCCCACCGACACTCAGTAACAGCAGTGTGTACCATCCCCTCCCTCCCCCCACCGACACTCAGTAACAGCAGTGTGTACCATCCCCTCCCTACCCCCACCGACGCTCAGTAACAGCAGTGTGTACCATCCCCTCCCCCCCCCACCGACCCTCAGTAACAGCAGTGTGTACCATCCCCTCCCCCCCACCGACACTCAGTAACAGCAGTGTGTACCATCCCCTCCCTCCGTCCCCCACCGACGCTCAGTAACAGCAGTGTGTACCATCCCCTCCCTCCCCCCCCACCGACGCTCAGTAACAGCAGTGTGTACCATCCCCTCCCCCCCCACCGACCCTCAGTAACAGCAGTGTGTACCATCCCCTCCCTCCCCCCCACCGACACTCAGTAACAACAGTGTGTACCATCCCCTCCCCCCACCCACCGACGCTCAGTAACAGCAGTGTGTACCATCCCCTCCCTCCCCCCCCACCGACACTCAGTAACAGCAGTGTGTACCATCCACTCCCTCCCCCCCACCGACACGCAGTAACAGCAGTGTGTACCATCCCCTCGCCCCCCCCCACCGACACTCAGTAACAGCAGTGTGTACCATCCCCTCCCTTCCCCCCACCGACACTCAGTAACAGCAGTGTGTACCATCCCCTCCCTCCCCCCACCGACGCTCAGTAACAGCAGTGTGTACCATCCCCTCCCCCCCCCCACCGACGCTCAGTAACAGCAGTGTGTACCATCCCCTCCCTCCCCCCACCGACGCTCAGTAACAGCAGTGTGTACCATCCCCTCCCTCCCCCCCACCGACGCTCAGTAACAGCAGTGTGTACCATCCCCTCCCTCCCCCCACCGACGCTCAGTAACAGCAGTGTGTACCATCCCCTCCCTCCCCCCCACCGACGCTCAGTAACAGCAGTGTGTACCATCCCCTCCCACCCCCCACCGACACTCAGTAACAGCAGTGTGTACCATCCCCTCCCTCCCCCCCACCGACGCTCAGTAACAGCAGTGTGTACCATCCCCTCCCTCCCCCCCACCGACACTCAGTAACAGCAGTGTGTACCATCCCCTCCCTCCCCCCCACCGACACTCAGTAACAGCAGTGTGTACCATCCCCTCCCTCCCCCCCACCGACGCTCAGTAACAGCAGTGTGTACCATCCCCTCCCACCCCCCACCGACACTCAGTAACAGCAGTGTGTACCATCCCCTCCCTCCCCCCCACCGACGCTCAGTAACAGCAGTGTGTACCATCCCCTCCTCCCACCGACGCTCAGTAACAGCAGTGTGTACCATCCCCCCCCCCCCACCGACGCTCAGTAACAGCAGTGTGTACCATCCCCTCCCTCCCCCCCCCACCGACGCTCAGTAACAGCAGTGTGTACCATCCCCTCCCTCCCCCCCACCGACACTCAGTAACAGCAGTGTGTACCATCCCCTCCCTCCCCCCCCACCGACACTCAGTAACAGCAGTGTGTACCATCCCCCCCCCCCACCGTCGCTCAGTAACAGCAGTGTGTACCATCCCCCCCCCCCACCGACACTCAGTAACAGCAGTGTGTACCATCCCCTCCCTCCCTCCCCCACCGACGCTCAGTAACAGCAGTGTGTACCATCCCCTCGCTCCGCCCCCACCGACCCTCAGTAACAGCAGTGTGTACCATCCCCTCCCTCCCCCCCACCGACACTCAGTAACAGCAGTGTGTACCATCCCCTCCCTCCCCCACCGACCCTCAGTAACAGCAGTGTGTACCATCCCCTCCCCCCCACACCGATACTCAGTAACAGCAGTGTGTACCATCCCCTCCCTCCCTCCTCCCCACCGACCCTCAGTAACAGCAGTGTGTACCATCCCCTCCCTCCCCCCACCGACCCTCAGTAACAGCAGTGTGTACCATCCCCTCCCTCCCCCCACCGACCCTCAGTAACAGCAGTGTGTACCATCCCCTCCCTCCCCCCACCGACCCTCAGTAACAGCAGTGTGTACCATCCCCTCCCTCCCCCCACCGACCCTCAGTAACAGCAGTGTGTACCATCCCCTCCCTCCCCCCCACAGTCACTCAGTAACAGCAGTGTGTACCATCCCCTCCCACCCCCCCACCGACACTCAGTAACAGCAGTGTGTACCATCCCCTCCCTCCCCCACCGACGCTCAGTAACAGCAGTGTGTACCATCCCCTCCCCCCCACACCGATACTCAGTAACAGCAGTGTGTACCATCCCCTCCCTCCCCCCCACCGACCCTCAGTAACAGCAGTGTGTAACATCCCCTCCCTCCCCCCACCGACGCTCAGTAACAGCAGTGTGTACCATCCCCTCCCCCCCCCACCGACCCTCAGTAACAGCAGTGTGTACCATCCCCTCCCTCACCCCACCGACCCTCAGTAACAGCAGTGTGTAACATCCCCTCCCTCCCCCCACCGACGCTCAGTAACAGCAGTGTGTACCATCCCCTCCCCCCCCCACCGACCCTCAGTAACAGCAGTGTGTACCATCCCCTCCCCCCCCCACCGACCCTCAGTAACAGCAGTGTGTACCATCCCCTCCCCCCCCCCACCGACACTCAGTAACAGCAGTGTGTACCATCCCCTCCCTCCCCCCACCGACACTCAGTAACAGCAGTGTGTACCATCCCCTCCCTCCCCCCACCGACACTCAGTAACAGCAGTGTGTACCATCCCCTCCCCCCCCCACCGACCCTCAGTAACAGCAGTGTGTACCATCCCCTCCCCCCCCGCCACCGACGCTCAGTAACAGCAGTGTGTACCATCCCCTCCCTCCCCCCACCGACGCTCAGTAACAGCAGTGTGTACTATCCCCTCCCTCCCCCACCGACGCTCAGTAACAGCAGTGTGTACCATCCCCTCCCTCCCCCCACCGACCCTCAGTAACAGCAGTGTGTACCATCCCCTCCCCCCCCCACCGACACTCAGTAACAGCAGTGTGTACCATCCCCTCCCCCCCCACCGACGCTCAGTAACAGCAGTGTGTACCATTCCCTCCCTCCTCCCCCCACCGACACTCAGTAACAGCAGTGTGTACCATCCCCTCCCCCCCCCACCGACACTCAGTAACAGCAGTGTGTACCATCCCCTCCCCCCCCACCGACGCTCAGTAACAGCAGTGTGTACCATCCCCTCCCTCCCCCCCACCGACACTCAGTAACAGCAGTGTGTACCATCCCCTCCCCCCCCACCGACGCTCAGTAACAGCAGTGTGTACCATCCCCTCCCTCCTCCCCCCACCGACGCTCAGTAACAGCAGTGTGTACCATCCCCTCCCCCACCACCGACACTCAGTAACAGCAGTGTGTACCATCCCCTCCCTCCCCCCCCCACTGACGCTCAGTAACAGCAGTGTGTACCATCCCCCCCCCCCCCACCGACGCTCAGTAACAGCAGTGTGTACCATCCCCTCCCTCCCCCCCACCGACACTCAGTAACAGCAGTGTGTACCATCCCCTCCCTCCCCCCCCACCGACGCTCAGTAACAGCAGTGTGTACCATCGCCTCCCTCCCCCCCCCACTGACGCTCAGTAACAGCAGTGTGTACCATCCCCTCCCCCACCACCGACACTCAGTAACAGCAGTGTGTACCATCCCCTCCCTCCCCCCACCGACGCTCAGTAACAGCAGTGTGTACCATCCCCTCCCTCCCCCCCCCCACTGACGCTCAGTAACAGCAGTGTGTACCATCCCCCCCCCCCCACCGACGCTCAGTAACAGCAGTGTGTACCATCCCCTCCCTCCCCCCACCGACACTCAGTAACAGCAGTGTGTACCATCCCCTCCCTCCCCCCCCCACCGACACTCAGTAACAGCAGTGTGTACCATCCCCTCCCTCCCCCCACCGACCCTCAGTAACAGCAGTGTGTACCATCCACTCCCCCCCCCCACCGACGCTCAGTAACAGCAGTGTGTACCATCCCCTCCCTCCCCCCACCGACGCTCAGTAACAGCAGTGTGTACCATCCCCTCCCCCCCCCCACCGACGCTCAGTAACAGCAGTGTGTACCATCCCCTCCCTCCCCCCCCACCGACGCTCAGTAACAGCAGTGTGTACCATCCCCTCCCTCCCCCCACCGACGCTCAGTAACAGCAGTGTGTACCATCCCCTCCCTCCCCCCCCCACCGACGCTCAGTAACAACAGTGTGTACCATCCCCTCCCTCCCCCCCCACCGACGCTCAGTAACAACAGTGTGTACCATCCCCTCCCTCCCCCCCCACGGACGCTCAGTAACAGCAGTGTGTACCATCACCTCCCTCCACCCCCACCGACACTCAGTAACAGCAGTGTGTACCATCCACCCCCCCCCCACCGACACTCAGTAACAGCAGTGTGTACCATCCCCCCCCCCCACCGACCCTCAGTAACAGCAGTGTGTACCATCCCCTCCCTCCCCCACCGACGCTCAGTAACAGCAGTGTGTACCATCCCCCCCCCCCCACCGACACTCAGTAATAGCAGTGTGTACCATCCCCCCCCCCCCACCGACGCTCAGTAACAGCAGTCTGTACCATCCCCTCGCTCCCCCACCGACACTCAGTAACAGCAGTCTGTACCATCCCCTCCCTCCCCCCCACCGACACTCAGTAACAGCAGTGTGTACCATCCCCTCCCTCCCCCCCCACCGACCCTCAGTAACAGCAGTGTGTACCATCCCCTCCCTCCCCCCACCGACCCTCAGTAACAGCAGTGTGTACCATCCCCTCCCTCCCCCCCACCGACCCTCAGTAACAGCAGTGTGTACCATCCCCTCCCTCCCCCCCCACCGACCCTCAGTAACAGCAGTGTGTACCATCCCCTCCCTCCCCCCACCGACCCTCAGTAACAGCAGTGTGTACCATCCCCTCCCTCCCCCCACCGACGCTCAGTAACAGCAGTGTGTACCATCCCCTCGCCCCCACCGACACTCAGTAACAGCAGTGTGTACCATCCCCTCCCTCCCCCCCACCGACACTCAGTAACAGCAGTGTGTACCATCCCCTCCCTCCACCCCCCCCACCGACGCTCAGTAACAGCAGTGTGTACCATCCCCTCCCTCCCCCCCCCCACCGACGCTCAGTAACAGCAG
This sequence comes from Chiloscyllium plagiosum, assembly GCF_037043375.1. NCBI lineage: Eukaryota > Metazoa > Chordata > Chondrichthyes > Orectolobiformes > Hemiscylliidae > Chiloscyllium > Chiloscyllium plagiosum. The sequence goes on along the minus strand of NW_028270141.1, from coordinate 164,154,574 downwards.
TGTGTACCATCCCCTCCCTCCCCCCCCCCACCGACGCTCAGTAACAGCAGTGTGAACCATCCCCTCCCCCCCCCACCGACGCTCAGTAACAGCAGTGTGTACCATCCCCTCCCTCCCCCCACCGACGCTCAGTAACAGCAGTGTGTACCATCCCCTCCCTCCCCCCACCGACGCTCAGTAACAGCAGTGTGTACCATCCCCTCCCTCCCCCCACCGACACTCAGTAACAGCAGTGTGTACCATCCCCTCCCTCCCCCCACCGACACTCAGTAACAGCAGTGTGTACCATCCCCTCCCTCCCCCACCGACCCTCAGTAACAGCAGTGTGTACCATCCCCTCCCTCCCCCACCGACGCTCAGTAACAGCAGTGTGTACCATCCCCTCCCTCCCCCCCCCCACCGACGCTCAGTAACAGCAGTGTGAACCATCCCCTCCCCCCCCCACCGACGCTCAGTAACAGCAGTGTGTACCATCCCCTCCCTCCCCCCACCGACACTCAGTAACAGCAGTGTGTACCATCCCCTCCCTCCCCCACCGACCCTCAGTAACAGCAGTGTGTACCATCCCCTCCCTCCCCCCACCGACGCTCAGTAACAGCAGTGTGTACCATCCCCTCCCTCCCCCACCGACCCTCAGTAACAGCAGTGTGTACCATCCCCTCCCTCCCCCACCGACGCTCAGTAACAGCAGTGTGTACCATCCCCTCCCTCCCCCCACCGACGCTCAGTAACAGCAGTGTGTACCATCCCCTCCCTCCCCCCCCACCGACGCTCAGTAACAGCAGTGTGTACCATCCCCTCCCTCCCCCCCCCCACCGACGCTCAGTAACAGCAGTGTGTACCATCCCCTCCCTCCCCCCCCCCACCGACGCTCAGTAACAGCAGTGTGTACCATCCCCTCCCTCCCCCCCCCACCGACGCTCAGTAACAGCAGTGTGAACCATCCCCTCCCCCCCCCCACCGACGCTCAGTAACAGCAGTGTGTACCATCCCCTCCCTCCCTCCCTCCCACCGACGCTCAATAACAGCAGTGTGTACCATCCCCTCCCTCCCCCCACAGACGCTCAGTAACAGCAGTGTGTACCATCCCCTCCCTCCCCCCACCGACGCTCAGTAACAGCAGTGTGTACCATCCCCACCCTCCCCCCCCACTGACGCTCAGTAACAGCAGTGTGTACCATCCCCTCCCTCCACCCACCGACGCTCAGTAACAGCAGTGTGTACCATCCCCTCCCTCCCCCCCCACCGACGCTCAGTAACAGCAGTGTGTACCATCCCCTCCCCCCCCACCGACACTCAGTAACAGCAGTGTGTACCATCCCCTCCCTCCCCCCCACCGACGCTCAGGAACAGCAGTGTGTACCATCCCCTCCCTCCCCCACCGACGCTCAGTAACAGCAGTGTGTACCATCCCCTCCCTCCCCACCGACGCTCAGTAACAGCAGTGTGTACCATCCCCTCCCTCCCCCCCCACCGACGCTCAGTAACAGAGTGTGTACCATCCCCTCCCCCCCCACCGACGCTCAGTAACAGCAGTGTGTACCATCCCCTCCCCCCCCACCGACGCTCAGTAACAGCAGTGTGTACCATCCCCTCCCTCCCCCCCCACCGACGCTCAGTAACAGAGTGTGTACCATCCCCTCCCTCCCCCCCACCGACGCTCAGTAACAGCAGTGTTTACCATCCCCTCCCTCCCCCCCCACCGACGCTCAGTAACAGAGTGTGTACCATCCCCTCCCCCCCCACCGACGCTCAGTAACAGCAGTGTGTACCATCCCCTCCCCCCCCACCGACACTCAGTAACAGCAGTGTGTACCATCCCCTCCCCCCCCACCGACGCTCAGTAACAGCAGTGTGTACCATCCCCTCCCTCCCCACCGACGCTCAGTAACAGCAGTGTGTACCATCCCCTCCCTCCCCACCGACACTCAGTAACAGCAGTGTGTACCATCCCCTCCCCCCCCACCGACGCTCAGTAACAGCAGTGTGTACCATCCCCTCCCTCCCCACCGACGCTCAGTAACAGCAGTGTGTACCATCCCCTCCCTCCCCCACCGACGCTCAGTAACAGCAGTGTGTACCATCCCCTCCCTCCCCCCCACCGACGCTCAGTAACAGCAGTGTGTACCATCCCCTCCCTCCCCCCCACCGACGCTCAGTAACAGCAGTGTGTACCATCCCCTCCCTCCCCACCGACGCTCAGTAACAGCAGTGTGTACCATCCCCTCCCTCCCCCACCGACGCTCAGTAACAGCAGTGTGTACCATCCCCTCCCTCCCCACCGACGCTCAGTAACAGCAGTGTGTACCATCCCCTCCCTCCCCACCGACGCTCAGTAACAGCAGTGTGTACCATCCCCTCCCTCCCCCCCACCGACACTCAGTAACAGCAGTGTGTACCATCCCCTCCCCCCCCCCACCGACACTCAGTAACAGCAGTGTGTACCATCCCCTCCCCCCCCCCCACCGACGCTCAGTAACAGCAGTGTGTACCATCCCCTCCCCCCCCCCCACCGACGCTCAGTAACAGCAGTGTGTACCATCCCCTCCCCCCCCCACCGACGCTCAGTAACAGCAGTGTGTACCATCCCCTCCCCCCCCCTACCGACGCTCAGTAACAGCAGTGTGTACCATCCCCTCCCTCCCCACCGACACTCAGTAACAGCAGTGTGTACCATCCCCTCCCCCCCCACCGACGCTCAGTAACAGCAGTGTGTACCATCCCCTCCCTCCCCACCGACGCTCAGTAACAGCAGTGTGTACCATCCCCTCCCTCCCCCACCGACGCTCAGTAACAGCAGTGTGTACCATCCCCTCCCTCCCCACCGACGCTCAGTAACAGCAGTGTGTACCATCCCCTCCCTCCCCCACCGACGCTCAGTAACAGCAGCGTGTACCATCCCCTCCCTCCCCCCCCACCGACGCTCAGTAACAGAGTGCGTACCATCCCCTCCCTCCCCCACCGACGCTCAGTAACAGCAGTGTGTACCATCCCCTCCCACCCCCCCACCGACGCTCAGTAACAGCAGTGTGTACCATCCCCTCCCTCCCCCCCCACCGACGCTCAGTAACAGAGTGTGTACCATCCCCTCCCTCCCCCACCGACACTCAGTAACAGCAGCGTGTACCATCCCCTCCCTCCCCCCCCACCGACGCTCAGTAACAGCAGTGTGTACCATCCCCTCCCTCCCCCACCGACGCTCAGTAACAGCAGCGTGTACCATCCCCTCCCTCCCCCCCACCGACGCTCAGTAACAGCAGTGTGTACCATCCCCTCCCCCCCCACCGACGCTCAGTAACAGCAGTGTGTACCATCCCCTCCCTCCCCCCCCACCGACACTCAGTAACAGCAGTGTGTACCATCCCCTCCCTCCCCCCCACCGACACTCAGTAACAGCAGTGTGTACCATCCCCTCCCTCCCCCCCCCACTGACGCTCAGTAACAGCAGTGTGTACCATCCCCTCCCCCCCCACCGACGCTCAGTAACAGCAGTGTGTACCATCCCCTCCCTACCCCCCACCGACCCTCAGTAACAGCAGTGTGTACCATCCCCTCCCTCCCCCCCCCACTGACGCTCAGTAACAGCAGTGTGTACCATCCCCTCCCTCCCCCCACCGACGCTCAGTAACAGCAGTGTGTACCATCCCCTCCCTCCCCCACCGACGCTCAGTAACAGCAGTGTGTACCATCCCCTCCCTCCTCCCACCGACACTCAGTAACAGCAGTGAGTACCATCCCCTCCCACCCCCCCACCGACGCTCAGTAACAGCAGTGTGTACCATCCCCTCCCTCCCCCCCACCGACGCTCAGTAACAGCAGTGTGTACCATCCCCTCTCCCCCACCGACGCTCAGTAACAGCAGTGTGTACCATCCCCTCCCTCCTCCCACCGACACTCAGTAACAGCAGTGTGTACCATCCCCTCCCTCCTCCCACCGACACTCAGTAACAGCAGTGTGTACCATCCCCTCCCTCCCCCCCACCGACGCTCAGTAACAGCAGTGTGTACCATCCCCTCCCTCCCCCCCCCACCGACGCTCAGTAACAGCAGTGTGTACATTCCCTCCCTCCCCCCCACCGACGCTCAGTAACAGCAGTGTGTACCATCCCCTCCCTCCCCCCCACCGACGCTCAGTAACAGCAGTGTGTACCATCCCCTCCCTCCCCCCACCGACCCTCAGTAACAGCAGTGTGTACCATCCCCTCCCCCTCCCCACCGACGCTCAGTAACAGCAGTGTGTACCATCCCCTCCCCCCCACCGACGCTCAGTAACAGCAGTGTGTACCATCCCCTCCCTCCCCACCGACACTCAGTAACAGCAGTGTGTACCATCCCCTCCCCCCCACCGACGCTCAGTAACAGCAGTGTGTACCATCCCCTCCCTCCCCCACCGACCCTCAGTAACAGCAGTGTGTACCATCCCCTCCCTCCCCCCCCCCACTGACGCTCAGTAACAGCAGTGTGTACCATCCCCACCCTCCCCACCGACCCTCAGTAACAGCAGTGTGTACCATCCCCTCCCCCCCCCCCCCACCGACACTCAGTAACAGCAGTGTGTACCATCCCTTCCCTCCCCCACCGACCCTCAGTAACAGCAGTGTGTACCATCCCCTCCCTCCCCCCACCGACACTCAGTAACAGCAGTGTGTACCATTCCCCCCCCCCCACCGACGCTCAGTAACAGCAGTGTGTACCATCCCCTCCCCCCCCCCCACCGACCCTCAGTAACAGCAGTGTGTACCATCCCCTCCCTCCCCCCCACCGACCCTCAGTAACAGCAGTGTGTACCATCCCCTCCCTCCCCCCCCACCGACACTCAGTAACAGCAGTGTGTACCATCCCTTCCCTCCCCCACCGACCCTCAGTAACAGCAGTGTGTACCATCCCCTCCCTCCCCCCCACCGACACTCAGTAACAGCAGTGTGTACCATCCCCTCCCTCCACCCCCACCGACACTCAGTAACAGCAGTGTGTACCATTCCCCCCCCCCCCACCGACGCTCAGTAACAGCAGTGTGTACCATCCCCTCCCCCCCCCCACTGACGCTCAGTAACAGCAGTCAGTACCATCCCCTCCCTCCCCCCACCGACGCTCAGTAACAGCAGTGTGTACCATCCCCCCCCCCCCACTGACGCTCAGTAACAGCAGTGTGTACCATCCCCCCCCCCCCACCGACACTCAGTAACAGCAGTGTGTACCATTCCCTCCCCCCCCCACCGACGCTCAGTAACAGCAGTGTGTACCATCCCCTCCCTCCCCCTCCCACCGACGCTCAGTAACAGCAGTGTGTACCATCCCCTCCCTCCCCCCCACCGACGCTCAGTAACAGCAGTGTGTACCATCCCCTCCCCCCCACCGACGCTGAGTAACAGCAGTGTGTACCATCCCCTCCCCCCCACTGACCCTCAGTAACAGCAGTGTGTACCATCCCCTCCCTCCCCCCACCGACGTTCAGTAACAGCAGTGTGTACCATCCCCTCCCTCCCCCCCACCGACCCTCAGTAACAGCAGTGTGTACCATCCCCTCCCCCCCCACCGACCCTCAGTAACAGCAGTGTGTACCATCCCCTCCCCCCCCACCGACGCTCAGTAACAGCAGTGTGTACCATCCCCTCCCCCCCACCGACGCTCAGTAACAGCAGTGTGTACCATCCCCTCCCCCCCCACCGACGCTCAGTAACAGCAGTGTGTACCATCCCCTCCCTCCCCCACCGACACTCAGTAACAGCAGTGTGTACCATCCCCTCCCTCCCCCCCACCGACACTCAGTAACAGCAGTGTGTACCATCCCCTCCCCCCCCCCCACCGACGCTCAGTAACAGCAGTGTGTACCATCCCCTCCCTCCCCCACCGACGCTCAGTAACAGCAGTGTGTACCATCCCCTCCCTCCCCCCCCACCGACCCTCAGTAACAGCAGTGTGTACCATCCCCTCCCCCCCCACCGACGCTCAGTAACAGCAGTGTGTACCATCCCCTCCCCCGCCCCACCGACACTCAGTAACAGCAGTGTGTACCATCCCCTCCCCCCCCCCCACCGACACTCAGTAACAGCAGTGTGTACTATCCCCTCCCCCCCCCACCGACCCTCAGTAACAGCAGTGTGTACCATCCCCTCCCCCCCCCCCCCACCGACGCTCAGTAACAGCAGTGTGTACCATCCCCTCCCTCCCCCCACCGACGCTCAGTAACAGCAGTGTGTACCATCCCCTCTCTCCCCCCACCGACACTCAGTAACAGCAGTGTGTACCATCCCCTCCCTCCCCCCACCGACCCTCAGTAACAGCAGTGTGTACCATCCCCTCCCTCCCCCACCGACCCTCAGTAACAGCACTGTGTACCATCCCCTCCCTCCCCCCACCGACCCTCAGTAACAGCAGTGTGTACCATCCCCTCCCTCCCCCCACCGACACTCAGTAACAGCAGTGTGTACCATCCCCTCCCTCCCCCCCACCGACGCTCAGTAACAGCAGTGTGTACCATCCCCTCCCTCCCCCACCGACCCTCAGTAACAGCAGTGTGTACCATCCCCTCACCCCCCCACCGACACTCAGTAACAGCAGTGTGTACCATCCCCTCCCTCCCCCCCACCGTCACTCAGTAACAGCAGTGTGTACCATCCCCTCCCTCCCCCCCACCGACGCTCAGTAACAGCAGTGTGTACCATCCCCTCCCTCCCCCACCGACCCTCAGTAACAGCAGTGTGTACCATCCCCTCCCTCCCCCCACCGACACTCAGTAACAGCAGTGTGTACCATCCCCTCCCTCCCCCCCCCACCGACACTCAGTAACAGCAGTGTGTACCATCCCCTCCCTCCCCCCCCACCGACACTCAGTAACAGCAGTATGTACCATCCCCTCCCTCCCCCCCACCGACGCTCAGTAACAGCAGTGTGTACCATCCCCTCCCTCCCCCACCGACCCTCAGTAACAGCAGTGTGTACCATCCCCTCCCTCCCCCCACCGACCCTCAGTAACAGCAGTGTGTACCATCCCCTCCCTCCCCCCACCGACACTCAGTAACAGCAGTGTGTACCATCCCCTCCCTCCCCCCCACCGACACTCAGTAACAGCAGTGTGTACCATCCCCTCCCTCCCCCACCGACCCTCAGTAACAGCAGTGTGTACCATCCCCTCCCCCCCACACCGATACTCAGTAACAGCAGTGTGTACCATCCCCTCCCTCCCCCCACCGACCCTCAGTAACAGCAGTGTGTACCATCCCCTCCCTCCCCCCACCGACCCTCAGTAACAGCAGTGTGTACTATCCCCTCCCTCCCCCCACCGACCCTCAGTAACAGCAGTGTGTACCATCCCCTCCCTCCCCCCACCGACGCTCAGTAACAGCAGTGTGTACCATCCCCTCCCTCCCCCCACCGACACTCAGTAACAGCAGTGTGTACCATCCCCTCCCTCCCCCACCGACGCTCAGTAACAGCAGTGTGTACCATCCCCTCCCCCCCACACCGACGCTCAGTAACAGCAGTGTGTACCATCCCCTCCCTCCCCCCACCGACGCTCAGTAACAGCAGTGTGTACCATCCCCTCCCTCCCCCCACCGACCCTCAGTAACAGCAGTGTGTACCATCCCCTCCCCCCCCCACCGACGCTCAGTAACAGCAGTGTGTACCATCCCCTCCCTCCCCCCCCACCGACACTCAGTAACAGCAGTGTGTACCATCCCCACCCCCCCACCGACGCTCAGTAACAGCAATGTGTACCATCCCCTCCCTCCGCCCACCGACGCTCAGTAACAGCAGTGTGTACCATCCCCTCCCTCCCCCCACCGACGCTCAGTAACAGCAGTGTGTACCATCCCCTCCCTCCCCCCACCGACACTCAGTAACATCAGTGTGTACCATCCCCTCCCCCCCCCCCACCGACGCTCAGTAACAGCAGTGTGTACCATCCCCTCCCTCCCCCCCACCGACGCTCAGTAACAGCAGTGTGTACCATCCCCTCCCTCCCTCCACCGACGCTCAGTAACAGCAGTGTGTACCATCCCCTCCCCCCCCCACCGACCCTCAGTAACAGCAGTGTGTACCATCCCCTCCCTCCCCCCCACCGACACTCAGTAACAGCAGTGTGTACCATCCCCTCCCTCCCCCCACCGACGCTCAGTAACAGCAGTGTGTACCATCCCCTCCCTCCCCCCCACCGACGCTCAGTAACAGCAGTGTGTACCATCCCCTCCCTCCCTCCCACCGACGCTCAGTAACAGCAGTGTGTACCATCCCCTTCCTCCCCCCACCGACGCTCAGTAACAGCAGTGTGTACCATCCCCTCCCTCCCACCACCGACGCTCAGTAACAGCAGTGTGTACCATCCCCTCCCCCCCCCCCCACCGACGCTCAGTAACAGCAGTGTGTACCATCCCCTCCCTCCCCCCACCGACGCTCAGTAACAGCAGTGTGTACCATCCCCTCCCTCCCCCCACCGACGCTCAGTAACAGCAGTGTGTACCATCCCCTCCCTCCCCCCACCGACACTCAGTAACAGCAGTGTGTACCATCCCCTCCCTCCCCCCCCACCGACGCTCAGTAACAGCAGTGTGTACCATCCCCTCCCTCCCCCCACCGTCGCTCAGTAACAGCAGTGTGTACCATCCCCTCCCTCCCCCCCCACCGACGCTCAGTAACAGCAGTGTGTACCATCCCCTCCCTCCCCCCACCGACGCTCAGTAACAGCAGTGTGTACCATCCCCTCCCTCCCCCCACCGACACTCAGTAACAGCAGTGTGTACCATCCCCTCCCTCCCCCCACCGACACTCAGTAACAGCAGTGTGTACCATCCCCTCCCTCCCCCACCGACGCTCAGTAACAGCAGTGTGTACCATCCCCTCCCTCCCCCACCGACACTCAGTAACAGCAGTGTGTACCATCCCCTCCCTCCCCCACCGACACTCAGTAACAGCAGTGTGTACCATCCCCTCCCTCCCCCACCGACGCTCAGTAACAGCAGTGTGTACCATCCCCTCCCTCCCCCACCGACGCTCAGTAACAGCAGTGTGTACCATCCCCTCCCTCCCCCACCGACACTCAGTAACAGCAGTGTGTACCATCCCCTCCCTCCCCCACCGACACTCAGTAACATCAGTGTGTACCATCCCCTCCCCCCCCCCCACCGACGCTCAGTAACAGCAGTGTGTACCATCCCCTCCCTCCCCCCCACCGACGCTCAGTAACAGCAGTGTGTACCATCCCCTCCCTCCCTCCACCGACGCTCAGTAACAGCAGTGTGTACCATCCCCTCCCCCCCCCACCGACCCTCAGTAACAGCAGTGTGTACCATCCCCTCCCTCCCCCCCACCGACACTCAGTAACAGCAGTGTGTACCATCCCCTCCCTCCCCCCACCGACGCTCAGTAACAGCAGTGTGTACCATCCCCTCCCTCCCCCCCACCGACGCTCAGTAACAGCAGTGTGTACCATCCCCTCCCTCCCTCCCACCGACGCTCAGTAACAGCAGTGTGTACCATCCCCTTCCTCCCCCCACCGACGCTCAGTAACAGCAGTGTGTACCATCCCCTCCCTCCCACCACCGACGCTCAGTAACAGCAGTGTGTACCATCCCCTCCCCCCCCCCCCACCGACGCTCAGTAACAGCAGTGTGTACCATCCCCTCCCTCCCCCCACCGACGCTCAGTAACAGCAGTGTGTACCATCCCCTCCCTCCCCCCACCGACGCTCAGTAACAGCAGTGTGTACCATCCCCTCCCTCCCCCCACCGACACTCAGTAACAGCAGTGTGTACCATCCCCTCCCTCCCCCCCCACCGACGCTCAGTAACAGCAGTGTGTACCATCCCCTCCCTCCCCCCACCGTCGCTCAGTAACAGCAGTGTGTACCATCCCCTCCCTCCCCCCCCACCGACGCTCAGTAACAGCAGTGTGTACCATCCCCTCCCTCCCCCCACCGACGCTCAGTAACAGCAGTGTGTACCATCCCCTCCCTCCCCCCACCGACACTCAGTAACAGCAGTGTGTACCATCCCCTCCCTCCCCCCACCGACACTCAGTAACAGCAGTGTGTACCATCCCCTCCCTCCCCCACCGACGCTCAGTAACAGCAGTGTGTACCATCCCCTCCCTCCCCCACCGACACTCAGTAACAGCAGTGTGTACCATCCCCTCCCTCCCCCACCGACACTCAGTAACAGCAGTGTGTACCATCCCCTCCCTCCCCCACCGACGCTCAGTAACAGCAGTGTGTACCATCCCCTCCCTCCCCCACCGACGCTCAGTAACAGCAGTGTGTACCATCCCCTCCCTCCCCCACCGACACTCAGTAACAGCAGTGTGTACCATCCCCTCCCTCCCCCACCGACACTCAGTAACAGCAGTGTGTACCATCCCCTCCCTCCCCCACCGACGCTCAGTAACAGCAGTGTGTACCATCCCCTCCCTCCCCCACCGACACTCAGTAACAGCAGTGTGTACCATCCCCTCCCTCCCCCACCGACGCTCAGTAACAGCAGTGTGTACCATCCCCTCCCACCCCCACCGACGCTCAGTAACAGCAGTGTGTACCATCCCCTACCCCCCCCCCCCACCGACACTCAGTAACAGCAGTGTGTACCATCCCCTCACTCCCCCCCACCGACGCTCAGTAACAGCAGTGTGTACCATCCCCTCCCTCCCCCCACCGACCCTCAGTAACAGCAGTGTGTACCATCCCCTCCCTCCCCCCCCACCGACGCTCAGTAACAGCAGTGTGTACCATCCCCTCACTCCCCCCCACCGACGCTCAGTAACAGCAGTGTGTACCATCCCCTCCCTCCCCCCACCGACGCTCAGTAACAGCAGTGTGTACCATCCCCTCCCCCCCCCCCCACCGACACTCAGTAACAGCAGTGTGTACCATCCCCTCCCTCCCCCCACCGACGCTCAGTAACAGCAGTGTGTACCATCCCCTCCCCCCCCCCCCCACCGACACTCAGTAACAGCAGTGTGTACCATCCCCTCCCTCCCCCCCACCGACGCTCAGTAACAGCAGTGTGTACCATCCCCTCCCTCCCCCCACCGACCCTCAGTAACAGCAGTGTGTACCATCCCCTCCCTCCCCCCACCGACACTCAGTAACAGCAGTGTGTACCATCCCCTCCCTCCCCCCACCGACCCTCAGTAACAGCAGTGTGTACCATCCCCTCCCTCCCCCACCGACACTCAGTAACAGCAGTGTGTACCATCCCCTCCCCCCCCCCACCGACACTCAGTAACAGCAGTGTGTACCATCCCCTCCCTCCCCCCACCGACACTCAGTAACAGCAGTGTGTACCATCCCCTCCCTCCCCCCACCGACGCTCAGTAACAGCAGTGTGTACCATCCCCTCCCTCCCCCACCGACACTCAGTAACAGCAGTGTGTACCATCCCCTCCCCCCCCCCACCGACACTCAGTAACAGCAGTGTGTACCATCCCCTCCCTCCCCCCACCGACACTCAGTAACAGCAGTGTGTACCATCCCCTCCCTCCCCCCACCGACGCTCAGTAACAGCAGTGTGTACCATCCCCTCCCTCCCCCACCGACACTCAGTAACAGCAGTGTGTACCATCCCCTCCCTCCCCCCACCGACGCTCAGTAACAGCAGTGTGTACCATCCCCTCCCTCCCCCCCACCGACACTCAGTAACAGCAGTGTGTACCATCCCCCCCCCCCCCCAGTGTGTACCATCTACAAGATACACTGCAGGAACTCCCCAAAGATCCTCAGGCAGCCCCTTCCAAACCCACAGCCACTTCCATCGAGAAGGACAAGGGGCAGCAGATACACGGGAACCCCACCCCCTGCAAGTCCCCCTCCGAGTCCCTCCCCATCCTGACTGGGAAATATCTCCCCGTTCCTCACTGTCACTGGGTCCCGTATCCTGGAATTCCCTCCCTCAGGGACATTGTGGGTCTACCCCCAGCACACGGACTGCAGCGGGTCAGGAAGACAGCTCCCCCCCACCCTCTCAAAGGGGCAACTAGGGACGGGCAATAATTGCGGGACCCAGGAAGCAATGCCCATGTCCTCCAAGTGACTAAAAGACATTGGAAGCATGCCTGCCTCTCGTGGCTCCTCTCTCCAGCGAGCTGCTTGGTCACGGAGTCTCACTACTGTAACCATAAGGTGTCCTTGTGGTCTCTCAGGCTCATGTGAAACAGCCCGCCCCGAGAACAGGCAGCTCCGAGAGGCAATGCAGAACAATGCCAGAGAGAGACCGTCGGTACTGTGTGGCCTTGACAACAAGTCAGGGCTGGTCACTTCAAGGGGATCGATGTATCAGAGTGGGGGAGTCTTACAGCAACTGTACAGGGAGCTGGGGGGAGCACATCTGGAGCACTGTCAGCTGCTGTGTCCCTTATTGAAGGGAAGACACCATTTCATTGGAGGCAGTTCGAGGAGTTTCACTGGGACGGTCACTAGGACGGTCACTGGGACGGTCACTGGGACGGTCACTGGGGTAGTCACTGGGGACGGTCACTGGGACGGTCACTGGGGACGGTCACTGGGGACGGTCACTGGGACGGTCGCTGGGACGGTCACTGGGGACGGTCACTGGGACGGTCACTGGGGACGGTCACTGGGGACGGTCACTGGGACGGTCACTGGGGACGGTCACTGGGACGGTCACTGGGACAGTCACTGGGGACGGTCACTGGGGACGGTCACTGGGACGGTCACTGGGACGGTCACTGGGACGGTCACTGGGGACGGTCACTGGGACAGTCATTGGGGACGGTCACTGGGGTAGTCACTGGGACGGTCACTGGGGACGGTCACTGGGACAGTCACTGGGACAGTCACTGGGACAGTCACTGGGACGGTCACTGGGACAGTCACTGGGACAGTCACTGGGGACGGTCACTGGGACAGTCACTGGGACAGTCACTGGGACGGTCACTGGGACGGTCACTGGGACGGTCACTGGGACAGTCATTGGGGACGGTCACTGGGGTAGTCACTGGGACGGTCACTGGGACAGTCACTGGGGACAGTCACTGGGACAGTCACTGGGGACGGTCACTGGGACGGTCACTGGGGACGGTCACTGGGACAGTCACTGGGACAGTCACTGGGACAGTCGCTGGGACGGTCACTGGGACGGTCACTGGGACAGTCACTGGGACAGTCACTGGGACAGTCACTGGGACGGTCACTGGGACAGTCATTGGGGACGGTCACTGGGACAGTCACTGGGGTAGTCACTGGGACGGTCACTGGGACGGTCACTGGGACGGTCACTGGGACGGTCATTGGGGACGGTCATTGGGGACGGTCACTGGGGTAGTCACTGGGACGGTCACTGGGACGGTCACTGGGACAGTCACTGGGACAGTCATTGGGGACGGTCACTGGGACGGTCACTGGGGCGGTCACTGGGGACGGTCACTGGGGACGGTCACTGGGGACGGTCACTGGGGACGTTCACTGGGACGGTCACTGGGGACGGTCACTGGGACGGTCAATGGGACGGTCACTGGGGTAGTCACTGGGGTAGTCACTGGGGCGGTCACTGGGGACGGTCACTGGGACGGTCACTGGGATGGTCACTGGGGTAGTCACTGGGGTAGTCACTGGGGTAGTCACTGGGACAGTCACTGGGACGGTCGCTGGGACAGTCACTGGGACGGTCGCTGGGACGGTCGCTGGGACGGTCACTGGGGTAGTCACTGGGACGGTCACTGGGGTAGTCACTGGGGTAGTCACTGGGGACGGTCGCTGGGACGGTCGCTGGGACGGTCACTGGGACGGTCACTGGGGACGGTCACTGGGGACGGTCACTGGGACGGTCGCTGGGACGGTCACTGGGATGGTCACTGGGGTAGTCACTGGGGTAGTCACTGGGGACGGTCGCTGGGACGGTCGCTGGGACGGTCACTGGGACGGTCACTGGGATGGTCACTGGGGACGGTCACTGGGGACGGTCACTGGGACGGTCACTGGGACGGTCACTGGGACGGTCACTGGGGACGGTCACTGGGGACGGTCACTGGGACGGTCACTGGGGACGGTCACTGGGACGGTCACTGGGGACGGTCACTGGGGACGGTCGCTGGGGACGGTCACTGGGACGGTCACTGGGGTAGTCACTGGGACGGTCACTGGGACGGTCACTGGGGACGGTCACTGGGACGGTCACTGGGACGGTCACTGGGACGGTCACTGGGACGGTCGCTGGGACGGTCACTGGGACGGTCACTGGGGTAGTCACTGGGGACGGTCACTGGGGACGGTCACTGGGGACGGTCACTGGGGACGGTCGCTGGGGACGGTCACTGGGGCGGTCACTGGGGACGGTCACTGGGGACGGTCACTGGGGATGGTCACTGGGACCGGTCACTGGGGACGGTCACTGGGACGGTCACTGGGGATGGTCACTGGGACGGTCACTGGGGACGGTCACTGGGGACGGTCACTGGGACGGTCACTGGGACGGTCGCTGGGACGGTCACTGGGACGGTCACTGGGACGGTCACTGGGACGGTCACTGGGACTGTCGCTGGTGTTGGGACTCTACTCCCTGGAGTTTAGAACAATAAGAGATTGAAACTACTGGATTGTTCAGGGGCTTGGGAGGGTCTCGGGCCCGAGGGCACAGTCTCGGGATAAAGGGGCACCGCTTTTAAACTGAGATGGGGAGGGATTTCCTCTCTCAGGGGATCGAGCGTCTTTGGAACTCGCTGGTGCAGAGAGCTGTGGGAGCAGGGTCCTTGTGTATATTTAAGGCCAAGATAGATTCGTGACCAGTTGGGGGGGGGGGGGGGGGGTACGGGCAGCAAAATGTATGCGACAAATGTTGGACCAGCCCCGATCCCAGTGAATCTTGGAGCAGGTTGGGGTGTACTGCTCACTGTCTGAATCTGTTGGTGAGGTCTCATCGTGGAGATGGAGTGGAGGGATAAACTGCGACAAGATACGTTTCACTAGCGCCTTCATCGTCAGGATCGTCCAACAATTCACTGGGACATAATGAAATAGTCAACACAACAGAAACGCTCAGACCAGAGGGTCACTTCAGAACAAGCTGCAGGTATCACGCTGACCTCCGACCCCCCCCCCAGAGAGCCAGAGGGTGACATTCCTGGATAACACACTGATCTCCGACCCCCCCCCACCCCAGAGAGCCAGAGGGTGACATTCCTGGATAACACGCTGATCTCCGAACCCCCCCCCCCCCCCCCCTCAGAGAGCCAGAGGGTGACATTCCTGGATAACACACTGATCTCCGACCCCCCCCCACCCCAGAGAGCCAGAGGGTGACATTCCTGGATAACACGCTGATCTCCGACCCCCCCCCCCCCCCTCAGAGAGCCAGAGGGTGACATTCCTGGATAACACACTGATCTCCGACCCCCCCCCACCCCAGAGAGCCAGAGGGTGACATTCCTGGATAACACGCTGATCTCCGACCCCCCCCCCCCCCCCTCAGAGAGCCAGAGGGTGACATTCCTGGATAACACACTGATCTCAGACCCCCCCCAGAGAGCCAGAGGGTGACATTCCTGGATAACACACTGATCTCAGACCCCCCCCTCCCCCCCCCAGAGAGCCAGAGGGTGACATTCCTGGATAACACGCTGATCTCAGACCCCCCCTACCCCCCCCCCCCCCCAAGAGAGCCAGAGGGTGACATTCCTGGATAACACACTGATCTCCGACCCTCCGACCCCCCCCCCCCCCCCCCCACCCCAGAGAGAGAGAGGGTGACATTCCTGGATAACACACTGATCTCAGACCCTCCCCTCCCCCCCCCCAGAGAGCCAGAGGGTGACATTCCTGGATAACACGCTGATCTCAGACCCCCCCTCCCTCAGAGAGCCAGAGGGTGACATTCCTGGATAACACGCTGATCTCAGACCCCCCCTACCCCCCCCCCCCCAAGAGAGCCAGAGGGTGACATTCCTGGATAACACACTGATCTCAGACCCCCCCTCACTCAGAGAGCCAGAGGGTGACATTCCTGGATAACACACTGATCTCAGACCCCCCCTACCCCCCCCCCCCCAAGAGAGCCAGAGGGTGACATTCCTGGATAACACACTGATCTCAGACCCCCCCCCCCCCCCCACCCCAGAGAGAGAGAGGGTGACATTCCTGGATAACACGCTGATCTCAGACCCCCCCCCTCACTCAGAGAGCCAGAGGGTGACATTCCTGGATAACACACTGATCTCAGACCCCCCCCCCCCCCCCACCCCAGAGAGAGAGAGGGTGACATTCCTGGATAACACGCTGATCTCAGACCCCCCCCCTCACTCAGAGAGCCAGAGGGTGACATTCCTGGATAACACACTGATCTCCGACCCCCACCCCCCCAGAGAGCCAGAGGGTGACATTCCTGGATAACACACTGATCTCCGACCCCCACCCCCCCAGAGAGCCAGAGGGTGACATTCCTGGATAACACACTGATCTCCGACCCCCACCCCCCCAGAGAGCCAGAGGGTGACATTCCTGGATAACACGCTGATCTCAGACGCCCCCCCCCCACACACCCTCACACCCACTCTCACCCACATCCACACACATCCACCCTCACGCACACCCTCACACACACACCCCCCACACACACACACACCCCACACACACACACACACCCCACACCCACCCACCCTCACGCACACCCTCACACAGACCCACACACACACACCCCACATACACACACACCCCACACACACACACACCCCACACACAAACCCACACACCCCCTCACACCCACACACAGTCACCCACACACACACCGTCACAGTCACCCCCACACACCCTCACACCCACACACACACCCTCACACACACACCCACAGACCCACACCCTCACACACACACCCTCACACACACCCACACACTCTCTCATACACACCCACACACACACACCCACAAACACACACTCTCTCTCACACACACACACACACACACACTCTCTCACACCCACACACACACACCCTCACAGTCACCCACACACACCCTCACACCCACACACAGTCACCCACACACATACCCTCACACAGTCACCCACACACGCACGCTCTCACACACACACACACCCACACACACACATCCTCACACACACCCTCACACACACACACCCTCACAGTCACCCACACACACACCCTCACACACACACCCACACACACTCACCCATACCCACACGCACACTCACCCACACACACAAACCCTCACACACACACCCACACTAACCCTCACACACACCCACACCCACCCACACACCCTCTCACACACACGCACACCCTCACACACACGCACACACACACACATGCACACCCTCACACACACATCCCACACACACCCCCCCCACACACACACACTCCACACACACACACCCCACACACACACACCCCACACACACACACAAACCCACACACACCCTCACACACACACAAACCCACACACACCCTCACACACACACACCCTCACACCCACACCCACAGACACACACACACCCCTCACACACACCCTCACACACACACAAACCCACACACACCCTCACACACACACCCTCACACCCACACCCACAGACACACACACACCCCTCACACACACACATACACCCTCACACACACACCCACACACAAACCCACACACACCCTCACACACACACCCTCACACACACACACACACCCCCTCACACACACACAAACCCACACACACCCTCACACACACACCCACAGACACACACACCCCCACACCCACACACACACACACCCCAACACACCCACACTCTTACACACAGACCCACACCCTCACACACACCCTCACACACACCCACATACACACACACACTCTCTCACACCCACACACACACACACTCTCTCACACCCACACACAGTCACCCACACACACACACACCCTCACACAGTCACCCACACACACCCACACACAGTCACCCACACACACCCACACACAGTCACCCACACACACACTCTCACACAGTCACCCACACACACATCCTCACACACACCCTCACCCTCACACACACCCACAGCCACCCACACACACACTAACCCTCACACACACCCACACCCACACTAATCCTCACACACACCCACACCCACCCACACACACTCTCAAACACACCATGCACACCCTCACACACACGCACACCCTCACACACACGCACAAACACACACCCTCACACAGTCACCCACACACACACACCCTCACACACACCCACACACAGTCACACACACACCCTCACACATACACACACACCCTCACACTCCCACACTCTCACACACACCCTGACCCTCACACACACACCCACAACCACACCTACCCATACACGCACACCCTCACACACACACCCCCTCACACACACACACACACACTCTCACACACACACACACCCTCACACACACGCACACCCTCACACACATCCACGCACACCCACACACACCCACACACACACGCACACACACACCCACAGACCACACCCTCACACACACACCCTCACACACACCCACACACTCTCTCATACACACCCACACACACACACCCACACCCACACTAACCCTCACACACACCCACACCCACCCACACACCCTCTCACACACACGCACACCCTCACACACACGCACACACACACACATGCACACCCTCACACACACATCCCACACACACACCCCCCCACACACACACACTCCACACACACACACACTCCACACACACACACACACACCCCACACACACACACACATCCCCACACACACCCCCCCCACACACACACACTCCACACACACACACACTCCACACACACACACACACCCCACACACACACAAACCCACACACACCCTCACACACACACAAACCCACACACACCCTCACACACACACACCCTCACACCCACACCCACAGACACACACACACCCCTCACACACACACATACACCCTCACACACACACCCACACACAAATCCACACACACCCTCACACACACACCCTCACACACACACACCCTCACACACACACAAACCCACACACACCCTCACACACACACCCACAGACACACACACCCCCAACACACCCACACTCTTACACACAGACCCACACCCTCACACACACCCTCACACACACTCTCACACACACCCACATACACACACACACTCTCTCACACCCACACACACACACACTCTCTCACACCCACACACAGTCACCCACACACACACACACCCTCACACAGTCACCCACACACACCCACACACAGTCACCCACACACACCCACACACAGTCACCCACACACACACTCTCACACAGTCACCCACACACACATCCTCACACACACCCTCACCCTCACACACACCCACAGTCACCCACACACACACTAACCCTCACACACACCCACACCCACACTAATCCTCACACACACCCACACACACACACTCTCAAACACACCATGCACACCCTCACACACACGCACACCCTCACACACACGCACAAACACACACCCTCACACAGTCACCCACACACACACACCCTCACACACACCCACACACACACACCCTCACACACACCCACACACAGTCACACACACACCCTCACACATACACACACACCCTGACCCTCACACACACTCCCACAACCACACCTACCCATACACGCACACCCTCACACACACACCCCCTCACACACACACACACTCTCACACACACACACACCCTCACACACACGCACACCCTCACACACATCCACGCACACCCACACACACCCACACACACACGCACACACACCCCCACACACCCCAAACACACACCCCACACACGCCCCACACACGCCCTCACACACACACCCCCTCACACACACACTCACACAGTCACACACCCACACACCCTCACACTCCCACACTCTCACACACACACCCACACACACACCCACACAAACCCACACACACTCTCTCTCACACACCCCCACACACACATCCTCACACACACACCCACACACACACACACACCCCACACCCTCACACACACCCTCACACACACCCCCACACCCACCCTCACACCCACATGCCCTCACACACACACACACCTCAACACAAACCCTCACACACCCACACTCTCTCACACACACCCACACCCTCTCACACACACCCACACTCTCTCACACACACCCACACCCTCTCACACACACCCACACTCTCTCACACACACCCACACATACTCTCTCTCTCACACACACACACACGCACACCCACACACATCCTCACACACCCCTACACACACACACACCCACACACCCCTCACAAACACCCACACACACACTCTCACACACCCACACCCACACACACACATCCTCACACACCCCTACACACACACTCACACACCCACACACCCCCTCACACACACCCGCACACACACCCACACACACCCACACCCCCACACTCACACCCCCCACACACACACACACCCACACCCACTCACCCACACTCACACACACACACCCACACCGACACTCTCACACACACACCCACACACACCCACTCTCACACACCCACAGACACACACACCCTCACACCCACCCACACACCCTCACACACACACACCCTCACACCCACACCCACAGACACACACACACCCCTCACACACACACATACACCCTCACACACACACCCACACACAACCACACACACCCTCACACACAACCACACACACCCTCACACTCACACTCTCACACACAACCACACATCCACACACACACCCTCACACACTCTCTCACACACACCCACACATGCACACCCACACACACACACCCTCACACAGTCACACACTCACACCCACACACCCTCACACAGTCACACACTCACACCCACACACCCAATCTCACACACCCACTCTCACCCACATCCACACACACACACACCATCACACACACACACCCTCACACACACACACCCTTACACACACCCTCACACACACACACCCACACCCTCACACACACCTACTCTCACCCACATCCACACACACCCACACCCTCACTCTCACCCACATCCACACACACCCACATCCACACACAGACACACCCACCCACACACACAGACACACACACCCACACCCACACCCTCACACACCCACCCCCTCACACACACCCACACACACATACACCCACCCACACCCTCACACACACCCACACACCCACACCCTCACACACACCCATACCCACACACCCACACCCACACACACCCACCCTCTCACACACCCACCCTCTCACACACACACCCACCCTCACTCACACACCCTCACCCACACACACACCCTCTCACCCACACACACACACACCCACCCTCACTCACACACCCTCACCCACACACACACCCTCTCACCCACACACACACCCTCTCACCCACACACCTCACACACACACAATCCCCCCCACACACATACCCACTCTCACACACACAATCCCCCACACACACTCACCCACACACCCTCACACACACAATCCCCCACACACACATACCCACTCTCACACACACAATCCCCCACACACACTCACCCTCACACACACACCTACACACACATCCACACACCTCACACCCTCACACACATAATCTCCTCCACACACACATCTCACACACCAACACACACACCCACTCACCCTCACACACTCACTCACTCACACCCCACCCACCTCACACCTCACCCACAGACCCTCATACACTCACAATTCCCCCCCACACACTCACAACCCCCCCACACACACACTCACACCCCCACACACACACTCACCCCCACACACAACCCCCCCCCACCACACACACACCCACTAGAGATGCTGTTGACTCACTGTGATTAATCACAAATAGCACTATCAGGCTAATAGACTGCTGTATAATCCCAGCGATAATTATCAGGCTAACAGCAGGAGTCCAGAGGTCAGGGCCATTCAGGGACCACATACAGAATGGTCAGGTCAGGAGCCACCATGGACTCCTCAGGTCCTGCTGCTGCGTTACGCCATTGTCTTAGAGCAACAAGAAGCTTTAAGGACAAGCAACATGTAACTCTCTGACAGTCAGACACGGCCAGACCCCGTTTCACAACGGCCCACCTCAGCGATGTGAGGATACATTAGGCAAAAACCTGATGAACAGGCAACTTTGAAGGATAAGGAGGGAAGTGAGGGGTGGAGATATTCGCGAGAGAGTTCCTGAGTTTACAATTCACAGGCAGGACAGAGGAGCAGGGAATTGTGACAGGACACAAGGCCATTGGGCCCACTGACTCAAAACTGGCTCTTCAAGTCAGCATCACACACAGGGGAATCCGCCAGCCTGCTTCCCTGAGACCCTCCCCAACCTCCTCCCCCCACACTCTCACACAGTACAGCCCAGACCCTAACCCCGAGTGACCCTCCCCCTCCCCCCACACTCTCAGACAGTACAGCCCAGACCCTAACCCCCCGAGTGACCCTCCCCCTCCCCCCCACACTCTCAGACAGTACAGCCCAGACCCTAACCCCCCGAGTGACCCTCCCCCTCCCCCGCACACTCTCAGACAGTACACCCCAGACCGTAACCCCCTGAGTGACCCTCCCCCTCCCCCCCACACTCTCAGACAGTACACCCCAGACCCTAACCCCCTGAGTGACCCTCCCCCTCCCCCCCACACTCAGACAGTACAGCCCAGACCCTAACCCCCTGAGTGACCCTCCCCCCACACTCTCAGACAGTACAGCCCAGACCCTAACCCCCCGAGTGACCCTCCCCCTCCCCCCACACTCTCAGACAGTACATCCCAGACCCTAACCCCCTGAGTGACCCTCCCCCCACACTCTCAGACAGTACAGCCCAGACCCTAACCCCCCGAGTGACCCTCCCCCTCCCCCCCACACTCTCAGACAGTACAGCCGAGACCCTAACCCCGAGTGACCCTCCCCCCACACTCTCAGACAGTACAGCCCAGACCCTAACCCCCTGAGTGATCCTCCCCGCCCCTCCACACTCTCAGACAGTACACCCCAGACCCTAACCCCCCGAGTGACCCTCCCCCTCCCCCCCACACTCTCAGACAGTACAGCCGAGACCCTAACCCCGAGTGACCCTCCCCCCACACTCTCAGACAGTACAGCCCAGACCCTAACCCCCTGAGTGATCCTCCCCCGCCCCTCCACACTCTCAGACAGTACACCCCAGACCCTAACAACTCGAGTGACCCTCCCCCTCCCCCCACACTCTCAGACAGTACACCCCAGACCCTAACCCCCCGAGTGACCCTCCCCCTCCCCCCCACTCTCAGACAGTACACCCCAGACCCTAACCCCCCGGGTGACCCTCCCCCTCCCCCCACACTCTCAGACAGTACACCCCAGACCCTAACCCCGCGAGTGACCCTCCCCCCACACTCTCAGACAGTACAGCCCAGACCCTAACCCCCTGAGTGATCCTCCCCCCACACTCTCAGACAGTACAGCCCAGACCCTAACCCCCCGAGTGACCCTCCCCCTCCCCCCCACACTCTCAGACAGTACACCCCAGAACCTAACCCCTCGAGTGAACCTCCCCCTCCCCCCACACTCTCAGACAGTACACCCCAGACCCTAACCCTTCGAGTGACCCTCCCCCTCACCCCCACACTCTCAGACAGTACACCCCAGACCCTAACCCCCTGAGTGACCCTCCCCCTCCCCCACACTCTCAGGCAGTACACCCCAGACCCTAACCCCTCGAGTGAACCTTCCCCTCCCCCCGACACTCTCAGACAGTACATCCCAGACCCTAACCCCTCGAGTGACCCTCCCCCCACACTCTCAGACAGTACACCCCAGACCCTAACCCCCCGAGTGACCCTCCCCCTCCAACCACACTCTCAGACAGTACACCCCAGACCCTAACCCCTCGAGTGACCCTCCCCCTCCAACCACACCCTAAGACAGTACACCCCAGACCCTAACCCCTCGAGTGACCCTCCCCCCACACTCTCAGACAGTACACCCCAGACCCTGACCCCCTGAGTGACCCTCCCCCTCCCCCCACACTCAGACAGTACACCCCAGACCCTAACCCCCTGAGTGACCCTCCCCCTCCCCCCCACACTCTCAGACAGTACACCCCAGACCCTAACCCCCTGAGTGACCCTCCCCCTCCCCCCCACACTCTCAGACAGTACAGCCCAGACCCTAACCCCCTGAGTGACCCTCCCCCTCCCCCCCACACTCTCAGACAGTACAGCCCAGACCCTAACCCCCCGAGTGACCCTCCCCCCACACTCTCAGACAGTACACCCCAGACCCTAACCCCCTGAGTGACCCTCCCCCTCCCCCCCCACACTCTCAGACAGTACAGCCCAGACCCTAACCCCCCGAGTGACCCTCCCCCCACACTCTCAGACAGTACACCCCAGACCCTAACCCCCTGAGTGACCCTCCCCCTCCCCCCCCACACTCTCAGACAGTACAGCCCAGACCCTAACCCCCCGAGTGACCCTCCCCCCACACTCTCAGACAGTACACCCCAGACCCTAACCCCTTGAGTGAACCTCCCCCTCCCCCCCACACTCTCAGACAGTACAGCCCAGACCCTAACCCCCCGAGTGACCCTCCCCCTCCCCCGCACACTCTCAGACATTACACCCCAGACCCTAACCCCCCGAGTGACCTCCCCCTCCCCCGCACACTCTCAGACAG
Organism: Chiloscyllium plagiosum; assembly: GCF_037043375.1. Taxonomy (NCBI): domain Eukaryota; kingdom Metazoa; phylum Chordata; class Chondrichthyes; order Orectolobiformes; family Hemiscylliidae; genus Chiloscyllium; species Chiloscyllium plagiosum. The sequence goes on along the minus strand of NW_028270141.1, from coordinate 164,129,956 downwards.
TACACCCCAGACCCTAACCCCCTGAGTGACCCTCCCCCTCCCCCCCACACTCTCAGACAGTACACCCCAGACCCTAACCCCCCGAGTGACCCTCCCCCTCCCCCCCACACTCTCAGACAGTACACCCCAGACCCTAACCCCCTGAGTGACCCTCCCCCTCCCCCCCACACTCTCAGACAGTACAGCCCAGACCCTAACCCCCCGAGTGACCCTCCCCCTCCCCCGCACACTCTCAGACAGTACACCCCAGACCGTAACCCCCTGAGTGACCCTCCCCCTCCCCCCCACACTCTCAGACAGTACAGCCCAGACCCTAACCCCCCGAGTGACCCTCCCCCTCCCCCCCACACTCTCAGACAGTACACCCCAGACCCTAACCCCCTGAGTGACCCTCCCCCTCCCCCCCACACTCTCAGACAGTACAGCCCAGACCCTAACCCCCCGAGTGACCCTCCCCCCACACTCTCAGACAGTACACCCCAGACCCTAACCCCCTGAGTGACCCTCCCCCTCCCCCCCCACACTCTCAGACAGTACAGCCCAGACCCTAACCCCCCGAGTGACCCTCCCCCCACACTCTCAGACAGTGCACCCCAGACCCTAACCCCTCGAGTGACCCTCCCCCTCCCCCCCACACTCTCAGACAGTACACCCCAGACCCTAACCCCCTGAGTGACCCTCCCCCTCCCCCCCACACTCTCAGACAGTACACCCCAGACCCTAACCCCCTGAGTGACCCTCCCCCTCCCCCCCACACTCTCAGACAGTACAGCCCAGACCCTAACCCCCTGAGTGACCCTCACCCTCCCCCCCACACTCTCAGACAGTACAGCCCAGACCCTAACCCCCCGAGTGACCCTCCCCCCACACTCTCAGACAGTACACCCCAGACCCTAACCCCCTGAGTGACCCTCCCCCTCCCCCCCCACACTCTCAGACAGTACAGCCCAGACCCTAACCCCCCGAGTGACCCTCCCCCTCCCCCCACACTCTCAGACAGTACACCCCAGACCCTAACCCCCTGAGTGACCCTCCCCTCCCCCCCACACTCTCAGACAGTACACCCCAGACCCTAACCCCCTGAGTGACCCTCCCCCTCCCCCCCACACTCTCAGACAGTACACTCCAGACCCTAACCCCCCGAGTGACCCTCCCCCTCCCCCCCACACTCTCAGACAGTACACCCCAGACCCTAACCCCTCGAGTGAACCTCCCCCTCCCCCACACCCTCAGACAGTACACCCCAGACCCTAACCCGAGTGACCCTCCCCCTCCCCCCCCACACTCTCAGACCCTAACCCCTCATGTGAACCTCCCCCCACACTCTCAGACAGTACACCCCAGACCCTAACCCCTCGTGTGAACCTCCCCCCACACTCTCAGACAGTACACCCCAGACCCTAACCCCTCGTGTGAACCTCCCCCCACACTCTCAGACAGTACGTTCCAGACCCTCACCCCTCGGGTGACCCTCCCCCCACACTCTCAGACAGTACGTTCCAGACCCTCACCCCTCGGGTGACCCTCCTCCCACACTCTCAGACAGTACACCCCAGACCCTAACCCCTCAAGTGACCCTCCCCCTCCCCTCCCCACACACTCTCAGACAGTACACTCCAGACCCTCACCCCTCGGGTGACCCTCCCCCCACACACTCTCAGACAGTACAGCCCAGACCCTCACCCCTCGGGTGACCCTCCTCCCACACTCTCAGACAGTACACTCCAGACCCTCACCCCTCGGGTGACCCTCCTCCCACACTCTCAGACAGTACACTCCAGACCCTCACCCCTCGGGTGACCCTCCTCCCACACTCTCAGACAGTACACTCCAGACCCTCACCCCTCGGGTGACCCTCCTCCCACACTCTCAGACAGTACACTCCAGACCCTCACCCCTCGGGTGACCCTCCTCCCACACTCTCAGACAGTACACTCCAGACCCTCACCCCTCGGGTGACCCTGCCCACATGTGCATCTTTATGGAACAGTGCGTGTGTGTTATTGTGAAATAATTAATCTCCGTTATTAGAGAATAATTACCCTTTAACTGTGGTTTGTACTTGAGACTCTGTCCATCCACTAATACACTCCATAAAACAATAAACATATCTCTGTTAAGGTATTTCTTCCAGGTTAAAATTAGTAATCAGATTTATTTCCAATTAAAATGTTTACGCCGAGATCAGAGGACACAGAATAAAGCACAGAGGGTAACCACCTCAGTGGTGTACTCGAGACAGTGATTAATGATTTCACCCATCCCTGTTTCCCATGGAGTGAGACCGGGAAATGGATTATTCTGGCAAGTTGCAAAAGCCGTTGAATTACAGGAATTGGTTGACATCGCTGATGTTAAGATTAGTCACCTTGCCTTCCAAAAGGTTTGCCGATAGTTCACCAAGAAGGAACCAGTTTGTCTCCCACCCCCCCAATTCCATGTCGTACAAACTGAAAACAGCATGTCCCTGTCTGATCAGGAGAACCAGTCACACACCATGCAGTGTGAACACACCTGAACCAAACACAGGCCTCCCTATAATGTGAATGTGCTCGGAATTACAGGGACGCTGATCCGTGGTCTCTCAGGGAGGCAAATCGATAAACACCGGGAGGACAGCCTGAAGCTGTCGGTTTCAGAAACACGGAAAGGCAGAGTTGTAATGGGCTATTCCACCATGTGAGCCTGCTCTGCCATCCAGCTCAGTCCCCCGTTCCCACTCCCCCCCCCACCCTCCAATCCCTTCAGCCCTAACACATCTCACTCCTTCGTGAAATCATTCAACGCTTTTGGCCTCAACCGCGTCCTGCGATAGTGAACTCCACAGACTCCCCACTCTCTGGGTGAAGACATTTCTCAGGTGGTAATGGCCTACCCCGTACCCTTAGGGTGTGAACCCCCCACCCCCCCCCAGTTCTGGATCATCCCGTCATCGGGAACGTTCTTCCTGTGTTTACCCTGTCCGGTCTCTCCAATGTTTTCCAAACTCCAGTGAATATGGTCGGAACTGATCGAGTTTCTCCCCTTATGCCAGTCTTGTTGAGGGTTCAGGCAGAGGAAGGAAGCAGCAGGTGGGGATGGTGGGTGATGGGGGCAGCCATATTGGATGTCGCTGGGACAATGACGAGGGAATCCAGGATCATTAGCTGAGCTTCTAACGTGGCGTCCAATCACAATCACTTTTCTTTATTTGTTCATGGGACGTGGGACTGGGCCAGTATTCAGGAGCTAATCAGAATTTCCTTTGAGTAGAGTTCCTTGGCCAACTCAGAACGCCACCCACATTGCTGTGGGCCTGGAGTCATGTGTAGGCCAGACCCAGGTAAGGACAGCTGATTTCCTTCCTGAGTCAACCAACCATTGATAATAATCTCATGGTCATTATTTAGATTCTTAATTCCAGATTTCTGATTTCAAATTCCACTATCTGCTATGGTGGGATTCAAATCTGGGTCCTGGGAACATTAGCCCAGTGTTCTGGGACCTGTCCTCTGCAAACAAAAGGGATAGATTCAAGCCTCACCCTTTCTGAATTATCCGGGAATTTAGCCAACCTACAGTCCCTGTTGCTTAGCTCAAAAGCAACGCTATTGCCAACTGTTTGAAATTTGGCATTCTTGCATTTGTCCTGAAGACTAGAAACTGAACATTACTATCAGCATAGTGTCTCTCCTTCCCGGAGCATTCAGGAACTGCATATCGGCTCCTGTACACTCGGGACAAACAGGGAAAGGAATCCCAGCAAACTGTTCAGTTTGAGAGGGACCTGGGGATAGTGGGGATGGGGAAGTTGTTGGTGAAAGTGGGTGCTGCAGATGCTGGAGATTAGAGTCAAGATGAGAGTGTGGTGCTGGAAAAGCACAGCAGGTCAGGCAGCATCCGAGGAGCAGGGAAATCCTCGTTTCGGGCAAAAGCCCTTCATCATGAATTAGATTACATTACAGTGTGGAAACAGGCCCTTCGGCCCAACACGTCCACACTGACCCGCCGAAGCGCAACCCACCCATTCCCCTAAATTTACCCCTTACCTAACACTACGGGCAATTTAGCATGGCCAATTCACCTGACCCTGCACATCTTTGGACTGTGGGAGGAAACCGGAGCACCCGGAGGAAACCCACGCAGACGCGGGGAGAACGTGCAAACTCCACACAGAGAGTCGCCCGAGGCGGGAATTGAACCCGGGTCTCTGGCGCTGTGAGGCAGCAGTGCTAACCACTGTGCCACCGTGCCGCCCACAAATATTGATGAAGGGCTTTTGCCCGAAATGCCAAAACACCAGTTGTTCCCAGAAGGGATCCTCCGCGTTATTTGGGAGAAAAGCAGGCAGTGCACAGGGCAATCTTTATAACTGACATGTTAAATCTCTCGCGTGTCCGAGGCCAGGAATCACATGTGGGGGGAGCAGGTCACTGAGGGTTGCAAGAACAGAATGAGAGATGTTTACTGACTTCTCCTGGACAGACCGAAGGAGCTGACTCAGAGTAGAGCATGCCAAGCACTGATTTAGTCAGCAGGGAACACTCCGAGTCAGCTGCACGAGTTGGCAACTGCAGGGCAAAGCTATTGGCAAGATTCCCAGAGGTCCCAGAAGTCAGGGCGTGCCTTCAGGGGGAGTGACTTGCCTGCAAACCCAGTGACATTATCATCAACAGAATCATTCCGAATGGAATGGGTTCAACACTTCAGGGCGGGAATGTTCAGGAATGTGTGGAAGGAGTGAGCGTGAGAAAGTGGGATTTAAATAAAAAAGAGACCTCTCAGGGACAGGATGGATCAGCCCAGAATTTGGGGAGATGGTTATAAGTGAGGAGTTAAACAGAGATGTTGCAGCAGTCCTGACCATGGAAGATAATGTTGGAAATCGCATGGAGAGTGAAGGGGGAGGGGTATAAATGCCATCACCATCACCAGAGGAGGGGTATGGCTGAGGAACTAGGGTTAGGAGGGTGCGGCAGGTACAGGAAGAATGGAAGAGCAGAGAGCCAGAGGGAAATGGAGAGGAGTGAACCCTCAGCCTCTGGTCCTTTCCTGTAACGGCCACAATCCAGGCAGAGATGGTCCCCCCCCCACACTTGGGGCAGTGATGGTCCCCCCACACTTGGGGCAGTGATGGTGCCCCCCCACACTTGGGGCAGTGATGGTCCCCCCCCCACACTTGGGGCAGTGATGGTCCCCCCACACTTGGGGCAGTGATGGTGCCCCCCCACACTTGGGGCAGTGATGGTGCCCCCCCCACACTTGGGGCAGTGATGGTCCCCCCCCCCACACTTGGGGCAGTGATGGTGCACCCCCCACACTTGGGGCAGTGATGGTGCCCCCCCACACTTGGGGCAGTGATGGTCACCCCCCACACTTGGGGCAGTGATGGTGCCCCCCCACACTTGGGGCAGTGATGGTCCCCCCCCACACTTGGGGCAGTGATGGTCACCCCCCACACTTGGGGCAGTGATGGTGCCCCCCCACACTTGGGGCAGTGATGGTCCCCCCCCACACTTGGGGCAGTGATGGTCCCCCCCCACACTTGGGGCAGTGATGGTCACCCCCCACACTTGGGGCAGTGATGTTCCCCCCCACACTTGGGGCAGTGATGGTCACCCCCCACACTTGGGGCAGTGATGGTCCCCCCCCCACACTTGGGGCAGTGATGGTCCCCCCCCCACACTTGGGGCAGTGATGGTCCCCCCCCACACTTGGGGCAGTGATGGTCCCCCCCCACACTTGGGGCAGTGATGGTCCCCCCCCACACTTGGGGCAGTGATGGTCCCCCCCCACACTTGGGGCAGTGATGGTCCCCCCCCACACTTGGGGCAGTGATGGTGCCCCCCCCACACTTGGGGCAGTGATGGTCCCCCCCCCACACTTGGGGCAGTGATGGTCCCCCCCCCACACTTGGGGCAGTGATGGTCCCCCCCCCCACACTTGGGGCAGTGATGGTGCCCCCCACACACTTGGGGCAGTGATGGTCCCCCCCCACACTTGGGGCAGTGATGGTGCCCCCCCCACACTTGGGGCAGTGATGGTCCCCCCCCCCACACTTGGGGCAGTGATGGTGCCCCCACACTTGGGGCAGTGATGGTGCCCCCACACTTGGGGCAGTGATGGTGCCCCCACACTTGGGGCAGTGATGGTGCCCCCACACTTGGGGCAGTGATGTTCCCCCCCACACTTGGGGCAGTGATGGTCCCCCACACTTGGGGCAGTGATGGTGCCCCCACACTTGGGGCAGTGATGGTGCCCCCACACTTGGGGCAGTGATGGTCCCCCCCCACACTTGGGGCAGTGATGGTCCCCACCCACACTTGGGGCAGTGATGGTCCCCCCCCCCACACTTGGGGCAGTGATGGTCCCCCCCCCCACACTTGGGGCAGTGATGGTCCCCCCCCCACACTTGGGGCAGTGATGGTCCCCCACACTTGGGGCAGTGATGGTCCCCCCCCCACACTTGGGGCAGTGATGGTCCCCCCCCACACTTGGGGCAGTGATGGTCCCCCCCCCCACACTTGGGGCAGTGATGGTCCCCCCCCACACTTGGGGCAGTGATGGTCCCCCCCCACACTTGGGGCAGTGATGGTCACCCCCCACACTTGGGGCAGTGATGGTCCCCCCCCCACACTTGGGGCAGTGATGGTCCCCCCTACACTTGGGGCAGTGATGGTCCCCCCACACTTGGGGCAGTGATGGTCCCCCCCCACACTTGGGGCAGTGATGGTCCCCCCCCACACTTGGGGCAGTGATGGTCCCCCCACACTTGGGGCAGTGATGGTGCCCCCCACACACTTGGGGCAGTGATGGTGCCCCCCCACACTTGGGGCAGTGATGGTCCCCCCCCACACTTGGGGCAGTGATGGTCCCCCCCCACACTTGGGGCAGTGATGGTCCCCCCCACACTTGGGGCAGTGATGGTTCCCCCCACACTTGGGGCAGTGATGGTCCCCCCCCACACTTGGGGCAGTGATGGTCACCCCCCACACTTGGGGCAGTGATGGTTCCCCCCCCCACACTTGGGGCAGTGATGGTCCCCCCCCACACTTGGGGCAGTGATGGTGCCCCCCCACACTTGGGGCAGTGATGGTCCCCCCCCCCACACTTGGGGCAGTGATGGTGCCCCCCACACACTTGGGGCAGTGATGGTCCCCCCCCCCACACTTGGGGCAGTGATGGTGCCCCCCCACACTTGGGGCAGTGATGTTCCCCCCCACACTTGGGGCAGTGATGGTCCCCCCACACACTTGGGGCAGTGATGGTGCCCCCCCACACTTGGGGCAGTGATGTTCCCCCCCACACTTGGGGCAGTGATGGTCACCCCCCCACACTTGGGGCAGTGATGGTGCCCCCCCACACTTGGGGCAGTGATGTTCCCCCCCACACTTGGGGCAGTGATGGTCACCCCCCCACACTTGGGGCAGTGATGGTGCCCCCCCACACTTGGGGCAGTGATGTTCCCCCCCACACTTGGGGCAGTGATGGTCACCCCCCCACACTTGGGGCAGTGATGGTGCCCCCCCACACTTGGGGCAGTGATGTTCCCCCCCACACTTGGGGCAGTGATGGTCACCCCCCCACACTTGGGGCAGTGATGGTGCCCCCCCACACTTGGGGCAGTGATGTTCCCCCCCACACTTGGGGCAGTGATGGTCCCCCACACTTGGGGCAGTGATGGTCCCCCCCCCCACACTTGGGGCAGTAATGGTCCCCCCCCCCACACTTGGGGCAGTGATGGTCCCCCCCCACACTTGGGGCAGTGATGGTCCCCCCACACTTGGGGCAGTGATGGTCCCCCCCCCCACACTTGGGGCAGTGATGGTCCCCCCCCCCACACTTGGGGCAGTGATGGTGCCCCCCCCACACTTGGGGCAGTGATGGTCCCCCCCCCCCACACTTGGGGCAGTGATGGTGCCCCCACACTTGGGGCAGTGATGGTGCCCCCCCCACACTTGGGGCAGTGATGGTCTCCCCCCCACACTTGGGGCAGTGATGGTGCCCCCACACTTGGGGCAGTGATGGTGCCCCCCCCACACTTGGGGCAGTGATGGTCCCCCCCCACACTTGGGGCAGTGATGGTGCCCCCACACTTGGGGCAGTGATGGTCCCCCCCCCACACTTGGGGCAGTGATGGTGCCCCCACACTTGGGGCAGTGATGGTGCCCCCCCCACACTTGGGGCAGTGATGGTCCCCCCCCACACTTGGGGCAGTGATGGTGCCCCCACACTTGGGGCAGTGATGGTCCCCCCCCCACACTTGGGGCAGTGATGGTCCCCCCACACTTGGGGCAGTGATGGTGCCCCCACACTTGGGGCAGTGATGGTCCCCCCCCACACTTGGGGCAGTGATGGTCCCCCCACACTTGGGGCAGTGATGGTGCCCCCCCACACTTGGGGCAGTGATGGTGCCCCCCACACTCGGGGCAGTGATGGTGCCCCCCCCACACTTGGGGCAGTGATGGTGCCCCCACACTCGGGGCAGTGATGGTCCCCCCCCCACACTTGGGGCAGTGATGGTGCCCCCCCCACACTTGGGGCAGTGATGGTCCCCCCACACTTGGGGCAGTGATGGTGCCCCCACACTTGGGGAAGTGATGGTGCCCCCACACTCGGGGCAGTGATGGTCCCCCCCCACACTTGGGGCAGTGATGGTGCCCCCCCACACTTGGGGCAGTGATGGTCCCCCCACACTTGGGGCAGTGATGGTCCCCCCACACTGGGGCAGTGATGGTGCCCCACACTTGGGGCAGTGATGGTCCCCCCACACACTTGGGGCAGTGATGGTGTCCCCACACTTGGGGCAGTGATGGTGCCCCACACTTGGGGCAGTGATGTCCCCCCCCACACTTGGGGCAGTGATGGTGCCCCACACTTGGGGCAGTGATGGTCCCCCCACACACTTGGGGCAGTGATGGTCCCCCCCCACACTTGGGGCAGGTGATGGTGCCCCCCCCACACTTGGGGCAGTGATGGTGCCCCCCACACACTTGGGGCAGTGATGGTGCCCCCCCCACACTTGGGGCAGTGATGGTCCCCCCCCACACTTGGGGCAGTGATGGTCCCCCCCCCCCCACACTTGGGGCAGTGATGGTCCCCCCACACTTGGGGCAGTGATGGTGCCCCCACACTTGGGGCAGTGATGGTGTCCCCACACTTGGGGCAGTGATGGTGTCCCCACAGCACCGTGTGGGTATTACAAATGGACTGGGAGGTGGAAACTCAAAATAATGGTGACACCAGCCCTGAAGGAATTACTCAATTCATCGCGACCTGGACATGACCACACTGCTTCGATGGTCCCTTGGCAGTGCCATGGTGTGGGCTGGTGTAACCCAGAATGGCGGTCCTGGCAGTGTCATGGTGTGGGCTGGTGTAACCCAGAGTGGGGCCCTGGCAGTGCCATGGTGTGGGCTGGTGTAACCCAGAGCGGGGGCCCTGGCAGTGCCATGGTGTGGGCTGGTGTAACCCGGAGTGGGGGCCCTGGCAGTGCCACGGTGTGGGCTGGTGTAACCGAGAGTGGGGGTCCTGGCAGTGCCATGGTGTGGGCTGGTGTAACCCAGAGTGGGAGCCCTGGCAGTGTCATGGTGTGGGCTGGTGTAACCGAGAGCGGGGACCCTGGCAGTGCCATGGTGTGGGCTGGTGTAACCGAGAGCGGGGACCCTGGCAGTGCCATGGTGTGGGCTGGTGTAACCGAGAGCGGGGACCCTGGCAGTGCCATGGTGTGGGCTGGTGTAACCCAGAGCGGGGGCCCTGGCAGTGTCATGGTGTGGGCTGGTGTAACCGAGAGTGGGGGTCCTGGCAGTGCCATGGTGTGGGCTGGGGTAACCCAGAGCGGGGCAGTGAATGTGAATGGTGCCTATATCCAGCGACAGTACACATTCGTCACTGTATTTTAGACTGAATACACATGACAATAAATGGCTCAATCCAATGCAACTGAAGATAAAGGGATAGAGATCAGGGCAGACACATCCCCCAGCCCTAATCGCTTGCATCCTCAGATGCTAATGGAAGGAGCTACAGAGATAATCGATGTGTTGGCTATATTTTTCCAAAACGTCCTTGGATTCTGGAGATGTTCCAGGCTTACTGCTGATCTGACACCTTCTTCAAAAGGGTAGGGAGGCACAGGCAGGTAACTAATCGGCCAATCAGCCTGACACCCATCGTTGGGGAAAAT
>NW_028270141.1:163989526-164119291 GCF_037043375.1 Chiloscyllium plagiosum | reverse complement strand
ACTGAGCGTCGGTGGGGGGTGAGGGAGGGGATGGTACACACTGCTGTTACTGAGCGTCGGTGGGGGGGAGGTAGGGGATGGTACACATTGCTGTTACTGAGCGTCGGTGGGAGGGGAGGGGATGGTACACACTGCTGTTACTGAGGGTAGGTGGGGGGGGGGAGGGGATAATACACACTGCTGTTACTGAGTGACGGTGGGGGGGGGAGGGGATGGTACACACTGCTGTTACTGAGCGTCGGTGGGGGGGGAGGGAGGGGATGGTACACACTGCTGTTACTGAGTGTCGGTGGGGGGGGGAGGGAGGGGATGGTACACACTGCTGTTACTGAGTGTCGGTGGGGGGGAGGGGATGGTACACACTGCTGTTACTGAGTGTCGGTGGGGGGGAGGGAGGGGATGGTACACACTGCTGTTACTGAGGGTCGGTGGGGGGGGGGAGGGAAGGGATGGTACACACTGCTGTTACTGAGCGTCGGTGGGGGGAGTGAGGGAATGGTACACACTGCTGTTACTGAGCGTCGGTGGGGGGAGTGAGGGAATGGTACACACTGCTGTTACTGAGTGTCGATGGGGGGAGTGAGGGAATGGTACACACTGCTGTTACTGAGTGTCGGTGGGGGGGAGGGAGGGGATGGTACACACTGCTGTTACTGAGTGTCGGTGGGGGGGGGAGGGAAGGGATGGTACACACTGCTGTTACTGAGTGTCGGTGGGGGGGGGAGGGGATGGTACACACTGCTGTTACTGAGTGTTGTTGGGGGGGAGGAAGGGGATGGTACACACTGCTGTTACTGAGGGTCGGTGGGGGGGAGGGAGGGGAAGGTACACACTGCTGTTACTGAGCGTCGGTGGGGGGAGTGAGGGAATGGTACACACTGCTGTTACTGAGTGTCGGTGGGGGGGGGAGGGAAGGGATGGTACACACTGCTGTTACTGAGCGTTGTTGGGGGGGAGGGAAGGGATGGTACACACTGCTGTTACTGAGCGTCGGTGGGGTGGTGGAGGGAGGGGATGGTACACACTGCTGTTACTGAGCGTCGGTGGGGGGGGGGAGGGGATGGTACACACTGCTGTTACTGAGTGTCGGTGGGGGGGAGGGAGGGGATGGTACACACTGCTGTTACTGAGCGTCGGTGGGGGAGGGAGGGGATGGTACACACTGCTGTTACTGAGTGTTGTTGGGGTGAGGGAGGGGATGGTACACACTGCTGTTACTGAGCGTCGGTGGGGGGGGAGGGGATGGTACACACTGCTGTTACTGAGCGTCGGTGGGGGGGAGGGAGGGGATGGTACACACTGCTGTTACTGAGCGTCGGTGGGGGGGAGGGAGGGGATGGTACACACTGCTGTTACTGAGCGTCGGTGGGGGGGGAGGGGATGGTACACACTGCTGTTACTGAGCGTCGGTGGGGGGGAGGGAGGGGATGGTACACACTGCTGTTACTGAGCGTCGGTGGGGGGAGGGAGGGGATGGTACACACTGCTGTTACTGAGTGTTGTTGGGGGGGAGGGAAGGGATGGTACACACTGCTGTTACTGAGTGTCGGTGGGGGGGGGGAGGGGATGGTACACACTGCTGTTACTGAGTGTCGGTGGGGGGGGGGGAGGGAGGGGATGGTACACACTGCTGTTACTGAGTGTCGGTGGGGTGGGGGAGGGAGGGGATGGTACACACTGCTGTTACTGAGCGTCGGTGGGGTGGGGGAGGGAGGGGATGGTACACACTGCTGTTACTGAGCGTCGGTGGGGTGGGGGAGGGAGGGGATGGTACACACTGCTGTTACTGAGCGTCGGTGGGGGGAGTGAGGGGATGGTACACACTGCTGTTACTGAGCGTCGGTGGGGGAGGAGGGGATGGTACACACTGCTGTTACTGAGGGTCGGTTGGGGAGGGAGGGGATGGTACACACTGCTGTTACTGAGGGTCGGTTGGGGAGGGAGGGGATGGTACACACTGCTGTTACTGAGTGTCGGTGGGGGGGAGTGAGGGGATGGTACACACTGCTGTTACTGAGCGTCGGTGGGGGAGGAGGGGATGGTACACACTGCTGTTACTGAGGGTCGGTTGGGGAGGGAGGGGATGGTACACACTGCTGTTACTGAGGGTCGGTTGGGGAGGGAGGGGATGGTACACACTGCTGTTACTGAGTGACGGTGGCGGGGGGGGAGGGGATGGTACACACTGCTGTTACTGAGCGTCGGTGGGGGGGGAGGGGATGGTACACACTGCTGTTACTGAGCGTCGGTGGGGGGGAGGGAGGGGATGGTACACACTGCTGTTACTGAGCGTCGGTGGGGGAGGAGGGGATGGTACACACTGCTGTTACTGAGGGTCGGTTGGGGAGGGAGGGGATGGTACACACTGCTGTTACTGAGCGTCGGTTGGGGGGGAGGGAGGGGATGGTACACACTGCTGTTACTGAGGGTCGGTGGGGAGGGAGGGGATGGTACACACTGCTGTTACTGAGTGTCGGTGGGGGAGGGAGGGGATGGTACACACTGCTGTTACTGAGGGTCGGTTGGGGAGGGAGGGGATGGTACACACTGCTGTTACTGAGTGTCGGTGGGGGGGAGGGAGGGGTTGGTACACACTGCTGTTACTGAGTGACGGTGGCGGGGGGGGAGGGGATGGTACACACTGATGTTACTGAGTGTCGGTGGGGGAGGGAGGGGATGGTACACACTGCTGTTACTGAGGGTCGGTTGGGGAGGGAGGGGATGGTACACACTGCTGTTACTGAGTGTCGGTGGGGGGGGAGGGAGGGGATGGTACACACTGCTGTTACTGAGTGACGGTGGCGGGGGGGGAGGGGATGGTACACACTGCTGTTACTGAGGGTCGGTTGGGGAGGGAGGGGATGGTACACACTGCTGTTACTGAGCGTCGGTGGGGGGGGGGAGGGGATGGTACACACTGCTGTTACTGAGCGTCGGTGGGGGGGAGGGAGGGGATGGTACACACTGCTGTTACTGAGGGTCGGTTGGGGAGGGAGGGGATGGTACACACTGCTGTTACTGAGGGTCGGTTGGGGAGGGAGGGGATGGTACACACTGCTGTTACTGAGTGTCGGTGGGGGAGGGAGGGGATGGTACACACTGCTGTTACTGAGGGTCGGTTGGGGAGGGAGGGGATGGTACACACTGCTGTTACTGAGTGACGGTGGCGGGGGGGGAGGGGATGGTACACACTGCTGTTACTGAGGGTCGGTTGGGGAGGGAGGGGATGGTACACACTGCTGTTACTGAGCGTCGGTGGGGGGGAGGGAGGGGATGGTACACACTGCTGTTACTGAGCGTCGGTGGGGGGGGGGGAGGGGATGGTACACACTGCTGTTACTGAGCGTCGGTGGGGGGGGGAGGGGATGGTCCACACTGCAGTTACTGAGTGACGGTGGGGGGGGGAGGGGATGGTACACACTGCTGTTACTGAGCGTCGGTGGGAGGGGAGGGGATGGTACACACTGCTGTTACTGAGCGTCGGTGGGGGGGAGGGAGGGGATGGTACACACTGCTGTTACTGAGCGTCGGTGGGGGGGAGGGAGGGGATGGTACACACTGCTGTTACTGAGCGTCGGTGGGGGGGGAGGGGATGGTACACACTGCTGTGACTGAGGGTCGGTGGGGGGAGGGAGGGGATGGTACACACTGCTGTTACTGAGCGTCGGTGGGGGGAGGGAGGGGATGGTACACACTGCTGTTACTGAGCGTCGGTGGGGGGAGGGAGGGGATGGTACACACTGCTGTTACTGAGTGTCGGTGGGGGGGAGGGGATGGTACACACTGCTGTTACTGAGCGTCGGTGGGGGGGAGGGAGGGGATGGTACACACTGCTGTTACTGAGCGTCGGTGGGGGGGAGGGAGGGGATGGTACACACTGCTGTTACTGAGTGTCGGTGGGGGGGAGGGAGGGGATGGTACACACTGCTGTTACTGAGCGTCGGTGGGGGAGAGGGAGGGGATGGTACACACTGCTGTTACTGAGGGTCGGTGGGGGGGGGCGGAGGGGATGGTTCACACTGCTGTTACTGAGGGTCGGTGGGGGGGGGCGGAGGGGATGGTACACACTGCTGTTACTGAGCGTCGGTGGGGGGGGGGGAGGGGATGGTACACACTGCTGTTACTGAGGGTCGGTTGGGGAGGGAGGGGATGGTACACACTGCTGTTACTGAGCGTCGGTGGGGGGGGGGGAGGGGATGGTACACACTGCTGTTATTGAGCGTCGGTGGGGGGAGGGAGGGGATGGTACACACTGCTGTTACTGAGCGTCGGTGGGGGGGAGGGAGGGGATGGTACACACTGCTGTTACTGAGCGTCGGTGGGGGGGGGGGAGGGGATGGTACACACTGCTGTTACTGAGCGTCGGTGGGGGGGGAGGGAGGGGATGGTACACACTGCTGTTACTGAGCGTCGGTGGGGGAGGGAGGGGATGGTACACACTGCTGTTACTGAGCGTCGGTGGGGGGAGGGAGGGGATGGTACACACTGCTGTTACTGAGTGTCGGTGGGGGCGAGGGAGGGGATGGTACACACTGCTGTTACTGAGCGTCGGTGGGGGGGGGAGGGGATGGTACACACTGCTGTTACTGAGTGTCGGTGGGGGGGGGGAGGGGATGGTACACACTGCTGTTACTGAGCGTCGGTGGGGGGGGGAGGGGATGGTACACACTGCTGTTACTGAGTGTCGGTGGGGGGGGGAGGGGATGGTACACACTGCTGTTACTGAGTGTCGGTGGGGGGGGGGAGGGGATGGTACACACTGCTGTTACTGAGCGTCGGTGGGGGGGGGGGAGGGGATGGTACACACTGCTGTTACTGAGCGTCGGTGGGGGGGAGGGAGGGGATGGTACACACTGCTGTTACTGAGCGTCGGTGGGGGGGGAGGGGATGGTACACACTGCTGTTACTGAGTGTCGGTGGGGGGGAGGTGATGGTACACACTGCTGTTACTGAGCGTCGGTGGGGGGGAGGGAGGGGATGGTACACACTGCTGTTACTGAGTGTCGGTGGGGGAGGGAGGGGATGGTACACACTGCTGTTACTGAGTGTCGGTGGGGGGGAGGGAGGGGATGGTACACACTGCTGTTACTGAGTGTCGGTGGGGGGAGGGAGGGGATGGTACACACTGCTGTTACTGAGTGTCGGTGGGGGGGAGGGAGGGGATGGTACACACTGCTGTTACTGAGTGTCGGTGGGGGGGAGGGAGGGGATGGTACACACTGCTGTTACTGAGTGTCGGTGGGGGGGAGGGAGGGGATGGTACACACTGCTGTTACTGAGTGTCGGTGGGGGAGGGAGCGGATGGTACACACTGCTGTTACTGAGCGTCGGTGGGGGGGAGGGAGGGGATGGTACACACTGCTGTTACTGAGTGTCGGTGGGGGAGGGAGGGGATGGTACACACTGCTGTTACTGAGTGTCGGTGGGGGGGAGGGAGGGGATGGTACACACTGCTGTTACTGAGTGTCGGTGGGGGGGGGAGGGAGGGATGGTACACACTGCTGTTACTGCGTGTCGGTGGGGGAGGGAGCGGATGGTACACACTGCTGTTACTGAGCGTCGGTGGGGGAGGGAGGGGATGGTACACACTGCTGTTACTGAGCGTCGGTGGGGGGAGGGAGGGGATAGTACACACTGCTGTTACTGAGTGTCGGTGGGGGAGGGAGGGGATGGTACACACTGCTGTTACTGAGCGTCGGTGGGGGGAGGGAGGGGATAGTACACACTGCTGTTACTGAGCGTCGGTGGGGGGGGAGGGAGGGGATGGTACACACTGCTGTTACTGAGCGTCGGTGGGGGGGGAGGGAGGGGATGGTACACACTGCTGTTACTGAGCGTCGGTGGGGGGGGAAGGGGATGGTACACACTGCTGTTACTGAGTGTCGGTGGGGGAGGGAGGGGATGGTACACACTGCTGTTACTGAGCGTCGGTGGGGGAGGGAGGGGATGGTACACACTGCTGTTACTGAGCGTCGGTGGGGGAGGTTGGGGATGGTACACACTGCTGTTACTGAGCGTCGGTGGGGGGGGAGGGAGGGGATGGTACACACTGCTGTGACTGAGCGTCGGTGGGGGGGGGCAGGGGATGGTACACACTGCTGTTACTGAGCGTCGGTGGGGGGTGAGGGAGGGGATGGTACACACTGCTGTTACTGAGCGTCGGTGGGGGGGAGGGAGGGAGGGGATGGTACACACTGCTGTTACTGAGCGTCGGTGGGGGGTGAGGGAGGGGATGGTACACACTGCTGTTAGTGAACGTCGGTGGGGGGGAGGTAGGGGATGGTACACACTGCTGTTACTGAGCGTCGGTGGGAGGGGAGGGGATGGTACACACTGCTGTTACTGAGGGTAGGTGGGGGGGGGGAGGGGATGGTACACACTGCTGTTACTGATTGACGGTGGGGGGGGGGGAGGGGATGGTACACACTGCTGTTACTGAGCGTCGGTGGGAGGGGAGGGGATGGTACACACTGCTGATACTGAGTGTCGGTGGGGGGGGGAGGGGATGGTACACACTGCTGTTACTGAGCGTCGGTGGGAGGGGAGGGGATGGTACACACTGCTGTTACTGAGCGTCTGTGGGGGGAGGGGGAAGGGGATGGTACACACTGCTGTTACTGAGCGTCGGTGGGGGGGAGGGAGGGGATGGTACACACTGCTGTTACTGAGCGTCTGTGGGGGGAGGGGGAAGGGGATGGTACACACTGCTGTTACTGAGCGTCGGTGGGGGGGGGAGGGGATGGTACACACTGCTGTTACTGAGTGTCGGTGGGGGGGGGGAGGGAATGGTACACACTGCTGTTACTGAGCGTCGGTGGGGGGGGGAGGGAATGGTACACACTGCTGTTACTGAGCGTCGGTGGGGGGGGGGAGGGAATGGTACACACTGCTGTTACTGAGCGTCGGTGGGAGGGGAGGGGATGGTACACACTGCTGTTACTGAGGGTCGGTGGGGGGGGGGAGGGAATGGTACACACTGCTGTTACTGAGCGTCGGTGGGAGGGGAGGGGATGGTACACACTGCTGTTACTGAGGGTCGGTGGGGGGGAGGGAGGGGATGGTACACACTGCTGTTACTGAGTGTCGGTGGGGGGGAGGGAGGGGATGGTACACACTGCTGTTACTGAGTGTCGGTGGGGGGAGGGAGGGAGGGGATGGTACACACTGCTGTTACTGAGCGTCGGTGGGGGGGGGAGGGGATGGTACACACTGCTGTTACTGAGTGTCGGTGGGGGGGGGGAGGGAATGGTACACACTGCTGTTACTGAGCGTCGGTGGGAGGGGAGGGGATGGTACACACTGCTGTTACTGAGGGTCGGTGGGGGGGAGGGAGGGGATGGTACACACTGCTGTTACTGAGTGTCGGTGGGGGGGAGGGAGGGGATGGTACACACTGCTGTTACTGAGTGTCGGTGGGGGGGAGGGAGGGGATGGTACACACTGCTGTTACTGAGTGTCGGTGGGGGGGTGGGAGGGGATGGTACACACTGCTGTTACTGAGTGTCGGTGGGGGGGAGGGGATGGTACACACTGCTGTTACTGAGCGTCGGTGGGGGGGAGGGAGGGGATGGTACACACTGCTGTTACTGAGTGTCGGTGGGGGTGGGGAGGGAGGGGATGGTACACACTGCTGTTACTGAGGGTCGGTGGGGGGGAGGGAGGGGATGGTACACACTGCTGTTACTGAGTGTCGGTGGGGGGGAGGGAGGGGATGGTACACACTGCTGTTACTGAGTGTCGGTGGGGGGGAGGGAGGGGATGGTACACACTGCTGTTACTGAGTGTCGAAGGGGGAGGGAGGGAGGGGATGGTACACACTGCTGTTACTGAGGGTCGGTGGGGGGGGAGGGAGGGGATGGTACACACTGCTGTTACTGAGTGTCGGTGGGGGAGGGAGGGGATGGTACACACTGCTGTTACTGAGCGTCGGTGGGGGGAGGGAGGGGATGGTACACACTGCTGTTACTGAGCGTCGGTGGGGAGGGAGGGAGGGGATGGTACACACTGCTGTTACTGAGCGTCGGTGGGGAGGGAGGGAGGGGATGGTACACACTGCTGTTACTGAGCGTCGGTGGGGGGGAGGGAGGGGATGGTACACACTGCTGTTACTGAGTGCCGGTGGGGGGGGAGGGAGGGAAGGGATGGTACACACTGCTGTTACTGAGCGTCGGTGGGGGGAGTGAGGGGATGGTACACACTGCTGTTACTGAGTGTCGGTGGTGGGGGGAGGGGATGGTACACACTGCTGTTACTGAGTGTCGGTGGGGGGGGAGGGAGGGAAGGGATGGTACACACTGCTGTTACTGAGCGTCGGTGGGGGGAGTGAGGGGATGGTACACACTGCTGTTACTGAGTGTCGGTGGGGGAGGGAGGGGATGGTACACACTGCTGTTACTGAGTGTCGGTGGGGGGGAGGGAGGGGATGGTACACACTGCTGTTACTGAGCGTCGGTGGGGTGGGGGAGGGAGGGGATGGTACACACTGCTGTTACTGAGTGTCGGTGGGGGGGGGGAGGGGATGGTACACACTGCTGTTACTGAGCGTCGTTGGGGGGGAGGGAGGGGATGGTACTCACTGCTGTTACTGAGCGTCGGTGGGGGGAGGGAGGGGATGGTACACATTGCTGTTACTGAGCGTCGGTGGGGTGGGGGAGGGAGGGGATGGTACACACTGCTGTTACTGAGCGTCGGTGGGGGGGAGGGAGGGGATCGTACACACTGCTGTTACTGAGCGTCGGTGGGGGAGGGAGGGGATGGTACACACTGCTGTTACTGAGTGTCGGTGGGGGGGGTGGGAGGGAGGGGATGGTACACACTGCTGTTACTGAGCGTCGGTGGGGGAGGGAGGGGATGGTACACACTGCTGTTACTGAGCGTCGGTGGGGGAGGGAGGGGATTGTACACACTGCTGTTACTGAGTGTCGGTGGGGGAGGGAGGGGATGGTACACACTGCTGTTACTGAGTGTCGGTGGGGGGGGTGGGAGGGAGGGGATGGTACACACTGCTGTTACTGAGCGTCGGTGGGGGAGGGAGGGGATGGTACACACTGCTGTTACTGAGTGTCGGTGGGGGAGGGACAGGATGGTACACACTGCTGTTACTGAGTGTCGGAGGGGGGGGTGGGAGGGAGGGGATGGTACACACTGCTGTTACTGAGCGTCGGTGGGGGAGGGAGGGGATGGTACACACTGCTGTTACTGAGTGTCGGTGGGGGAGGGAGGGGATGGTACACACTGCTGTTACTGAGTGTCGGTGGGGGAGGGAGGGGATGGTACACACTGCTGTTACTGAGCGTCGGTGGGGAGAGGGAGGGAGGGGATGGTACACACTGCTGTTACTGAGTGTCGGTGGGGGGGGGGGAGGGGATGGTACACACTGCTGTTACTGAGCGTCGGTGGGGGGTGAGGGAGGGGATGGTACACACTGCTGTTACTGAGCGTCGGTGGGGGGTGAGGGAGGGGATGATACACACTGCTGTTACTGAGCGTCCGTGGGGAGGGAGGGGATGGTACACACTGCTGTTACTGAGTGACGGTGGGGGGGGGGGGAGGGGATGGTACACACTGCTGTTACTGAGCGTCGGTGGGGGAGGGAGGGGATGGTACACACTGCTGTTACTGAGTGTCGGTGGGGGGGGAGGGGATGGTACACACTGCTGTTACTGAGCGTCGGTGGGGGGGGAGGGAGGGGATGGTACACACTGCTGTTACTGAGCGTCAGTGGGGGGAGGGAGGGGATGGTACACATTGCTGTTACTGAGCGTCGGTGGGGTGGGGGAGGGAGGGGATGGTACACACTGCTGTTACTGAGGGTCGGTGGGGGGAGGGAGGGGATGGTACACACTGCTGTTACTGAGCGTCGGTGGGGGGGGAGGGAGGGGATGGTACACACTGCTGTTACTGAGTGTCGGTGGGGGGGAGGGAGGGGATGGTACACATTGCTGTTACTGAGGGTCCGTGGGGGAGGGAGGGGATGGTACACACTGCTGTTACTGAGTGTCGGTGGGGGGGGAGGGAGGGGATGGTACACACTGCTGTTACTGAGCGTCGGTGGGGGAAGGGAGGGGATGGTACACACTGCTGTTACTGAGCGTCGGTGGGGGGAGGGAGGGGATGGTACACACTGCTGTTACTGAGCGTCGGTGGGGGGGGAGGGAGGGGATGGTACACACTGCTGTAACTGAGTGTCGGTGTGGGGGAGGGAGGGGATGGTACACACTGCTGTTACTGAGCGTCGGTGGGGGGGAGGGAGGGGATGGTACACACTGCTGTTACTGAGTGTCGGTGGGGAAGGAGGCAGGGGATGGTACACACTGCTGTTACTGAGCGTCGGTGGGGGGGAGGGGATGGTACACACTGCTGTTACTGAGCGTCGGTGGGGAGGGAGGGAGGGGATGGTACACACTGCTGTTACTGAGCGTCGGTGGGGGGGAGGGAGGGGATGGTACACACTGCTGTTACTGAGTGTCGGTGGGGAAGGAGGCAGGGGATGGTACACACTGCTGTTACTGAGCGTCGGTGGGGGGGAGGGGATGGTACACACTGCTGTTACTGAGCGTCGGTGGGGAGGGAGGGAGGGGATGGTACACACTGCTGTTACTGAGCGTCGGTGGGGGGGAGGGGATGGTACACACTGCTGTTACTGAGTGTCGGTGGGGGGGTGGGAGGGAGGGGATGGTACACACTGCTGTTACTGAGCGTCGGTGGGGGAGGGAGGGAATGGTACACACTGCTGTTACTGAGTGTCGGTGGGGGAGGGAGGGGATGGTACACACTGCTGTTTCTGAGCGTCGGTGGGGGGGAGGGAGGGGATGGTACACACTGCTGTTACTGAGTGTCGGTGGGGGAGGGAGGGGATGGTACACACTGCTGTTACTGAACGTCGGTGGGGGGGGGAGGGGATGGTACACACTGCTGTTACTGAGCGTCGGTGGGGGGGAGGGAGGGGATGGTACACACTGCTGTTACTGAGTGTCGGTGGGGGAGGGAGGGGATGTTACACACTGCTGTTACTGAGCGTCGGTGGGGGGGGAGGTAGGGGATGGTACACACTGCTGTTACTGAGCGTCAGTGGGAGGGGAGGTAGGGGATGGTACACACTGCTGTTACTGAGTGTCGGTGGGGGGGGGGAGGGGATGGTACACACTGCTGTTACTGAGCGTCGGTGGGGGGTGAGGGAGGGGATGGTACACACTGCTGTTACTGAGCGTCGGTGGGGTGGGAGGTAGGGGATGGTACACACTGCTGTTACTGAGCGTCAGTGGGAGGGGAGGTAGGGGATGGTACACACTGCTGTTACTGAGCGTCGGTGGGAGGGGAGGGGATGGTACACACTGCTGTTACTGAGGGTAGGTGGGGGGGGGGAGGGGATGGTACACACTGCTGTTACTGAGTGACGGTGGGGGGGGTGGAGGGGATGGTACACACTGCTGTTACTGAGTGTCGGGGGGGGGAGGGAGGGGATGGTACACACTGCTGTTACTGAGGGTCGGTGGGGGGAGGGAGGGGATGGTACACACTGCTGTTACTGAGCGTCGGTGGGGGGAGGGAGGGGATGGTACACACTGCTGTTACTGAGCGTCGGTGGGGGGGGGGGGAGGGGATGGTACACACTGCTGTTACTGAGCGTCGGTGGGGGGGAGGGAGGGGATGGTACACACTGCTGTTACTGAGTGTCGGTGGGGGGGGGAGGGGATGGTACACACTGCTGTTATTGAGTTTCGGTGGAGGGAGGGAGGGGATGGTACACACTGCTGTTACTGAGTGTCGGTGGGGGGGAGGGAGGGAAGGGATGGTACACACTGCTGTTACTGAGCGTCGGTGGGGGGAGTGAGGGGATGGTACACACTGCTGTTACTGAGCGTCGGTGGGGGGGAGGGAGGGGATGGTACACACTGCTGTTACTGAGCGTCGGTGGGGGGGAGGGAGGGAAGGGATGGTACACACTGCTGTTACTGAGCGTCGGTGGCCGGAGTGAGGGGATGGTACACACTGCTGTTACTGAGTGTCGGTGGGGGGGGAGGGAGGGGATGGTACACACTGCTGTTACTGAGTGTTGGTGGGGGGCGGAAGGGGATGGTACACACTGCTGTTACTGAGCGTCGGTGGTGGGGCAGGGAGGGGATGGTACACACTGCTGTTACTGAGTGTCGGTGGGTGGGGGGAGCGGATGGAACACACTGCTGTTACTGAGTGTCGGTGGGGGGGGAGGGAGGGGATGGTACACACTGCTGTTACTGAGTGTTGGTGGGGGGAGGAAGGGGATGGTACACACTGCTGTTACTGAGCGTCGGTGGAGGGAGGGAGGGGATGGTACACACTGCTGTTACTGAGTGTTGGTGGGGGGAGGAAGGGGATGGTACACACTGCTGTTACTGAGCGTCGGTGGGGGGGGAGGGAGGGGATGGTACACACTGCTGTTACTGAGCGTCGGTGGGGGGGGAGGGTGGGGATGGTACACACTGCTGTTACTGAGTGTCGGTGGAGGGAGGGAGGGGATGGTACACACTGCTGTTACTGAGTGTTGGTGGGGGGAGGAAGGGGATGGTACACACTGCTGTTACTGAGCGTCGGTGGGGGGGGAGGGAGGGGATGGTACACACTGCTGTTACTGAGCGTCGGTGGGGGGGGAGGGTGGGGATGGTACACACTGCAGTTACTGAGCGTCGGTGGGGTGGGGGAGGGGATGGTACACACTGCTGTTACTGAGTGTCGGTGGGGGAGGGAGGGGATGGTACACACTGCTGTTACTGAGCGTCGGTGAGGGGGGGAGGGAGGGGATGGTACACATTGCTGTTACTGAGCGTCGGTGGGGTGGGGGAGGGAGGGGATGGTACACATTGCTGTTACTGAGCATCGGTGGGGGGGAGGAAGGGGATGGTACACACTGCTGTTACTGAGCGTCGGTGGGGGGGGGGAGTGGATGGTACACACTGCTGTTACTGAGTGTCGGTGGGCGGGGAGGGGATGGTACACACTGCTGTTACTGAGCGTCGGTGGGGGGGAGGGAGGGGATGGTACACACTGCTGTTACTGAGCGTCGGTGGGGGGGGAGGGAGGGGATGGTACACACTGCTGTTACTGAGCGTCGTTGGGGGGGGAGGGTGGGGATGGTACACACTGCTGTTACTGAGTGTTGGTGGGGGGAGGAAGGGGATGGTACACACTGCTGTTACTGAGCGTCGGTGGGAGGGGGAGGGAGGGGATGGTACACACTGCTGTTACTGAATGTCGGTGGGGGAGGGAGGGGATGGTACACACTGCTGTTACTGAGTGTCGGTGGGAGGGGGAGGGAGGGGATGGTACACACTGCTGTTACTGAGCGTCGGTGGGGGGGAGGGAGGGGATGGTACACACTGCTGTTACTGAGTGTCGGTGGGGGAGGGAGGGGATGGTACACACTGCTGTTACTGAACGTCGGTGGGGGGGGGAGGGGATGGTACACACTGCTGTTACTGAGTGTCGGTGGGGGAGGTAGGGGATGGTACACACTGCTGTTACTGAGCGTCGGTGGGGGGGGGAGGGGATGGTACACACTGCTGTTACTGAGCGTCGGTGGGGGGAGGGAGGGAGGGGATGGTACACACTGCTGTTACTGAGTGTCGGTGGGGGGGGGGAGGGGATGGTACACACTGCTGTTACTGAGCGTCGGTGGGGGGAGGGAGGGAGGGGATGGTACACACTGCTGTTACTGAGTGTCGGTGGGGGGGGGGAGGGGATGGTACACACTGCTGTTACTGAGCGTCGGTGGGGGGTGAGGGAGGGGATGGTACACACTGCTGTTACTGAGCGTCGGTGGGGGGGGAGGTAGGGGATGGTACACACTGCTGTTACTGAGCGTCGGTGGGGGGGGAGGTAGGGGATGGTACACACTGCTGTTACTGAGCGTCAGTGGGAGGGGAGGTAGGGGATGGTACACACTGCTGTTACTGAGCGTCGGTGGGAGGGGAGGGGATGGTACACACTGCTGTTACTGAGGGTAGGTGGGGGGGGGGAGGGGATGGTACACACTGCTGTTACTGAGTGACGGTGGGGGGGGTGGAGGGGATGGTACACACTGCTGTTACTGAGTGTCGGGGGGGGGGAGGGAGGGGATGGTACACACTACTGTTACTGAGCGTCGGTGGGGGTGGGGGAGGGGATGGTACACACTGCTGTTACTGAGTGTCGGTGGGGGGGGGGAGGGGATGGTACACACTGCTGTTATTGAGTGTCGGTGGAGGGAGGGAGGGGATGGTACACACTGCTGTTACTGAGTGTCGGTGGGGGGGAGGGAGGGAAGGGATGGTACACGCTGCTGTTACTGAGCGTCGGTGGGGGGGGGAGGGGATGGTACACACTGCTGTTACTGAGTGTCGGTGGGGGGAGTGAGGGGATGGTACACACTGCTGTTACTGAGCGTCGGTGGGGGGGGGGGAGGGGATGGTACACACTGCTGTTACTGAGTGTCGGTGGGGGGGAGGGAGGGGATGGTACACACTGCTGTTACTGAGCGTCGGTGGGGGGGAGGGAGGGAAGGGATGGTACACACTGCTGTTACTGAGCGTCGGTGGGGGGAGTGAGGGGATGGTACACACTGCTGTTACTGAGTGTCGGTGGGGGGGGAGGGAGGGGATGGTACACACTGCTGTTACTGAGTGTTGGTGGGGGGCGGAAGGGGATGGTACACACTGCTGTTACTGAGCGTCGGTGGTGGGGAGGGAGGGGATGGTACACACTGCTGTTACTGAGTGTCGGTGGGTGGGGGGAGCGGATGGAACACACTGCTGTTACTGAGTGTCGGTGGGGGGGGAGGGAGGGGATGGTACACACTGCTGTTACTGAGTGTTGGTGGGGGGAGGAAGGGGATGGTACACACTGCTGTTACTGAGCGTCGGTGGAGGGAGGGAGGGGATGGTACACACTGCTGTTACTGAGTGTCGGTGGGTGGGGGGAGCGGATGGAACACACTGCTGTTACTGAGTGTCGGTGGGGGGGGAGGGAGGGGATGGTACACACTGCTGTTACTGAGTGTTGGTGGGGGGAGGAAGGGGATGGTACACACTGCTGTTACTGAGCGTCGGTGGAGGGAGGGAGGGGATGGTACACACTGCTGTTACTGAGCGTCGGTGGGGGGGGAGGGAGGGGATGGTACACACTGCTGTTACTGAGTGTTGGTGGGGGGAGGAAGGGGATGGTACACACTGCTGTTACTGAGCGTCGGTGGGGGGGGAGGGAGGGGATGGTACACACTGCTGTTACTGAGTGTCGGTGGGGGGGGGGGGGAGGGGATGGTACACACTGCTGTTACTGAGTGTTGGTGGGGGGAGGAAGGGGATGGTACACACTGCTGTTACTGAGCGTCGGTGGGGGGGGAGGGAGGGGATGGTACACACTGCTGTTACTGAGCGTCGGTGGGGTGGGAGGGTGGGGATGGTACACACTGCTGTTACTGAGTGTCGGTGGAGGGAGGGAGGGGATGGTACACACTGCTGTTACTGAGTGTTGGTGGGGGGAGGAAGGGGATGGTACACACTGCTGTTACTGAGCGTCGGTGGGGGGGGAGGGAGGGGATGGTACACACTGCTGTTACTGAGCGTCGGTGGCGGGGGAGGGTGGGGATGGTACACACTGCAGTTACTGAGCGTCGGTGGGGTGGGGGAGGGGATGGTACACACTGCTGTTACTGAGCGTCGGTGAGGGGGGGAGGGAGGGGATGGTACACATTGCTGTTACTGAGCGTCGGTGGGGTGGGGGAGGGAGGGGATGGTACACATTGCTGTTACTGAGCATCGGTGGGGGGAGGGAGGGGATGGTACACACTGCTGTTACTGAGCGTCGGTGGGGGGGAGGGAGGGGATGGTACACACTGCTGTTACTGAGCGTCGTTGGGGGGGGAGGGTGGGGATGGTACACACTGCTGTTACTGAGTGTTGGTGGGGGGAGGAAGGGGATGGTACACACTGCTGTTACTGAGCGTCGGTGGGAGGGGGAGGGAGGGGATGGTACACACTGCTGTTACTGAGCGTCGGTGGGGGGGAGGGAGGGGATGGTACACACTGCTGTTACTGAGTGTCGGTGGGGGAGGGAGGGGATGGTACACACTGCTGTTACTGAGTGTCGGTGGGAGGGGGAGGGAGGGGATGGTACACACTGCTGTTACTGAATGTCGGTGGGGGGAGGGAGGGGATGGTACACACTGCTGTTACTGAGTGTCGGTGGGAGGGGGAGGGAGGGGATGGTACACACTGCTGTTACTGAGCGTCGGTGGGGGGGAGGGAGGGGATGGTACACACTGCTGTTACTGAGTGTCGGTGGGGGAGGGAGGGGATGGTACACACTGCTGTTACTGAACGTCGGTGGGGGGGGAGGGGATGGTACACACTGCTGTTACTGAGTGTCGGTGGGGGAGGGAGGGGATGGTACACACTGCTGTTACTGAGTGTCGGTGGGGGGGGGGGAGGGGATGGTACACACTGCTGTTACTGAGCGTCGGTGGGGGGGGGAGGGGATGGTACACACTGCTGTTACTGAGCGTCGGTGGGGGGAGGGAGGGAGGGGATGGTACACACTGCTGTTACTGAGTGTCGGTGGGGGGGGGAGGGGATGGTACACACTGCTGTTACTGAGCGTCGGTGGGGGGTGAGGGAGGGGATGGTACACACTGCTGTTACTGAGCGTCGGTGGGGGGGGAGGTAGGGGATGGTACACACTGCTGTTACTGAGCGTCAGTGGGAGGGGAGGTAGGGGATGGTACACACTGCTGTTACTGAGCGTCGGTGGGAGGGGAGGGGATGGTACACACTGCTGTTACTGAGGGTAGGTGGGGGGGGGAGGGGATGGTACACACTGCTGTTACTGAGTGACGGTGGGGGGGGTGGAGGGGATGGTACACACTGCTGTTACTGAGTGTCGGGGGGGGGGAGGGAGGGGATGGTACACACTGCTGTTACTGAGCGTCGGTGGGGGGGAGGGAGGGGATGGTACACACTGCTGTTACTGAGTGTCGGTGGGGGGGGGGAGGGGATGGTACACACTGCTGTTATTGAGTGTCGGTGGAGGGAGGGAGGGGATGGTACACACTGCTGTTACTGAGTGTCGGTGGGGGGGAGGGAGGGAAGGGATGGTACACACTGCTGTTACTGAGCGTCGGTGGGGGGAGTGAGGGGATGGTACACACTGCTGTTACTGAGCGTCGGTGGGGGGGAGGGAGGGGATGGTACACACTGCTGTTACTGAGCGTCGGTGGGGGGGAGGGAGGGAAGGGATGGTACACACTGCTGTTACTGAGCGTCGGTGGGGGGAGTGAGGGGATGGTACACACTGCTGTTACTGAGTGTCGGTGGGGGGGGAGGGAGGGGATGGTACACACTGCTGTTACTGAGTGTTGGTGGGGGGCGGAAGGGGATGGTACACACTGCTGTTACTGAGCGTCGGTGGGGGGGCAGGGAGGGGATGGTACACACTGCTGTTACTGAGTGTCGGTGGGTGGGGGGAGCGGATGGAACACACTGCTGTTACTGAGTGTCGGTGGGGGGGGAGGGAGGGGATGGTACACACTGCTGTTACTGAGTGTTGGTGGGGGGAGGAAGGGGATGGTACACACTGCTGTTACTGAGCGTCGGTGGAGGGAGGGAGGGGATGGTACACACTGCTGTTACTGAGTGTTGGTGGGGGGAGGAAGGGGATGGTACACACTGCTGTTACTGAGCGTCGGTGGGGGTGAGGGAGGGGATGGTACACACTGCTGTTACTGAGCGTCGGTGGGGGGGGAGGGTGGGGATGGTACACACTGCTGTTACTGAGTGTCGGTGGAGGGAGGGAGGGGATGGTACACACTGCTGTTACTGAGTGTTGGTGGGGGGAGGAAGGGGATGGTACACACTGCTGTTACTGAGCGTCGGTGGGGGGGGAGGGAGGGGATGGTACACACTGCTGTTACTGAGCGTCGGTGGGGGGGGAGGGTGGGGATGGTACACACTGCAGTTACTGAGCGTCGGTGGGGTGGGGGAGGGGATGGTACACACTGCTGTTACTGAGTGTCGGTGGGGGAGGGAGGGGATGGTACACACTGCTGTTACTGAGCGTCGGTGGGGGGGGGAGGGAGGGGATGGTACACATTGCTGTTACTGAGCGTCGGTGGGGTGGGGGAGGGAGGGGATGGTACACATTGCTGTTACTGAGCATCGGTGGGGGGGGAGGAAGGGGATGGTACACACTGCTGTTACTGAGCGTCGGTGGGGGGGGAGGGAGGGGATGGTACACACTGCTGTTACTGAGCGTCGGTGGGGGGGGAGGGTGGGGATGGTACACACTGCTGTTACTGAGTGTTGGTGGGGGGAGGAAGGGGATGGTACACACTGCTGTTACTGAGCGTCGGTGGGAGGGGGAGGGAGGGGATGGTACACACTGCTGTTACTGAGCGTCGGTGGGGGGAGGGAGGGGATGGTACACACTGCTGTTACTGAATGTCGGTGGGGGAGGGAGGGGATGGTACACACTGCTGTTACTGAGTGTCGGTGGGAGGGGGAGGGAGGGGATGGTACACACTGCTGTTACTGAGTGTTGGTGGGGGGAGGGAGGGGATGGTACACACTGCTGTTACTGAGCGTCGGTGGAGGGAGGGAGGGGATGGTACACACTGCTGTTACTGAGTGTCGGTGGGGGAAAGAGGGGATGGTACACACTGCTGTTACTGAGTGTCGGTGGGAGGGGGAGGGAGGGGATGGTACACACTGCTGTTACTGAGTGTTGGTGGGGGGAGGGAGGGGATGGTACACACTGCTGTTACTGAGCGTCGGTGGAGGGAGGGAGGGGATGGTACACACTGCTGTTACTGAGTGTCGGTGGGGGAGGGAGTGTATGGTACACACTGCTGTTACTGAGCGTCGGTGGGGGGGGAGGGAGGGGATGGTACACACTGCTGTTACTGAGCGTCGGTTGGCGGGGGGAGGGGATGGTACACACTGCTGTTACTGAGCGTCGGTGGGGGGAGGGAGGGGATGGTACACACTGCTGTTACTGAGCGTCGGTTGGGGGGGGGAGGGGATGGTACACACTGCTGTTACTGAGCGTCGGTGGGGGGAGGGAGGGGATGGTACACACTGCTGTTACTGAGCGTCGGTGGGGGTAGGGAGGGGATGGTACACACTGCTGTTACTGAGCATCGGTGGGGGGAGGGAGGGGATGGTACACACTGCTGTTACTGAGCGTTGGTTGGGGTGGGGAGGGGATGGTACACACTGCTGTTACTGAGCGTCGGTGGGGGGGGGGGAGGGGATGGTACACACTGATGTTACTGAACGTCGGTGGGGGGGAGGGAGGGGATGGTACACACTGCTGTTACTGAGCGTCGGTGGGGGAGGGAGGGAGGGGATGGTACACACTGCTGTTACTGAGCGTCGTTGTGGAGGGAGGGGATGGTACACACTGCTGTTTCTGAGTGTCGGTGGGGGGGGAGGGGATGGTACACACTGCTGTTACTGAGCGTTGGTGGGGGGGGAGGGAGGGGATGGTACACACTGCTGTTACTGAGTGTCGGTGGGGGAGGGAGGGGATGGTACGCACTGCTGTTACTGAGCGTCGGTGGAAGGTGGAGGGAGGGGATGGTACACACTGCTGTTACTGAGCGTCGGTGGGGGTAGGGAGGGGATGGTACACACTGCTGTTACTGAGCGTCGGTGGGGGTAGGGAGGGGATGGTACACACTGCTGTTACTGAGTGTCGGTGGAGGGAGGGAGGGGATGGTACACACAGCTGTTACTGAGCGTCGGTGGGGGTGGAGGGAGGGGATGGTACACACTGCTGTTACTGAGCGTCGGTGGGGGGGAGGTAGGGGATGGTACACACTGCTGTTACTGAGCGTCGGTGGGGGGAGGGAGGGGATGGTACACACTGCTGTTACTGAGTGTCGGTGGGGGGGGAGGGAGGGGATGGTACACACTGCTGTTACTGAGTGTCGGTGGGTGGGGGGAGCGGATGGAACACACTGCTGTTACTGAGTGTCGGTGGGGGGGGGAGGGGATGGTACACACTGCTGTTACTGAGTGTCGGTGGGTGGGGGGAGCGGATGGAACACACTGCTGTTACTGAGTGTCGGTGGGGGGGGGAGGGGATGGTACACACTGCTGTTACTGAGTGTCGGTGGGGGGGGGAGGGGATGGTACACACTGCTGTTACTGAGCGTCGGTGGGGGGGAGGGAGGGGATGGTACACACTGCTGTTACTGAGCGTCGGTGCCGGGGGAGGGAAGGGATGGAACACACTGCTGTTACTGAGTGTCGGTGGGGGGGAGGGAGGGGATGGTACACACTGCTGTTACTGAGCGTCGGTGGGGGGGATGGATGGGATGGTACACACTGCTGTTACTGAGCGTCGGTGGGGGGAGGGAGGGAGGGGATGGTACACACTGCTGTTACTGAGTGTCGGTGGGGGGGGGAGGGAGGGGATGGTACACACTGCTGTTACTGAGTGTCGGTGGGGGGAGGGAGGGAGGGGATGGTACACACTGCTGTTACTGAGTGTCGGTGGGGGGAGGGAGGGGATGGTACACACTGCTGTTACTGAGCGTCGGTGGGGGGGAGGGAGGGGATGGTACACACTGCTGTTACTGAGTGTCGGTGGGGGGGAGGGAGGGGATGGTACACACTGCTGTTACTGAGTGTCGGTGGGGGGGAGGGAGGGGATGGTACACACTGCTGTTACTGAGTGTCGGTGGGGGGGAGGGAGGGGATGGTACACACTGCTGTTACTGAGTGTCGGTGGGGGGGAGGGAGGGGATGGTACACACTGCTGTTACTGAGTGTCGGTGGGGGGAGGGAGGGGATGGTACACACTGCTGTTACTGAGTGTCGGTGGGGGGGGGAGGGAGGGGATGGTACACACTGCTGTTACTGAGCGTCGGTGGGGGGGAGGGAGGGGATGGTACACACTGCTGTTACTGAGTGTCGGTGGGGGGGGAGGGGATGGTACACACTGCTGTTACTGAGTGTCGGTGGGGGGAGGGAGGGGATGGTACACACTGCTGTTACTGAGTGTCGGTGGGGGGAGGGAGGGGATGGTACACACTGCTGTTACTGAGCGTCGGTGGGGGGGAGGGAGGGAGGGGATGGTACACACTGCTGTTACTGAGTGTCGGTGGGGGAGGGAGGGGATGGTACACACTGCTGTTACTGAGTGTCGGTGGGGGGGAGGGTGGGGATGGTACACACTGCTGTTACTGAGTGTCGGTGGGGGGGAGGGAGGGGATGGTACACACTGCTGTTACTGAGTGTCGGTGGGGGTAGGGAGGGGATGGTACACACTGCTGTTACTGAGTGTCGGTGGGGAGGGAGGGAGGGGATGGTACACACTGCTGTTACTGAGTGTCGGTGGGGGGGGGGAGGGGATGGTACACACTGCTGTTACTGAGGGTCGGTGGGGGGGGAGGGAGGGGATGGTACACACTGCTGTTACTGAGTGTCGGTGGGGGGGGAGGGAGGGGATGGTACACACTGCTGTTACTGAGCGTCGGTGGGGAGGGAGGGAGGGGATGGTACACACTGCTGTTAGTGAGTGTCGGTGGGGGGGAGGGAGGGAAGGGATGGTACACACTGCTGTTACTGAGCGTCGGTGGGGGGAGTGAGGGGATGGTACACACTGCTGTTACTGAGCGTCGGTGGGGGGGAGGGAGGGGATGGTACACACTGCTGTTACTGAGCGTCGGTGGGGGAGGGAGGGGATGGTACACACTGCTGTTACTGAGTGTCGGTGGGGGAGGGAGGGGATGGTACACACTGCTGTTACTGAGTGTCGGTGGGGGGGGTGGGAGGGAGGGGATGGTACACACTGCTGTTACTGAGCGTCGGTGGGGGAGGGAAGGGATGGTACACACTGCTGTTACTGAGTGTCGGTGGGGGAGGGAGGGGATGGTACACACTGCTGTTACTGAGTGTCGGTGGGGGGGGAGGGAGGGGATGGTACACACTGCTGTTACTGAGTGTCGGTGGGGGGGGTGGGAGGGAGGGGATGGTACACACTGCTGTTACTGAGCGTCGGTGGGGGGGGAGGGGATGGTACACACTGCTGTTACTGAGTGTCGGTGGGGGGGGAGGGAGGGGATGGTACACACTGCTGTTACTGAGTGTCGGTGGGGGAGGGAGGGGATGGTACACACTGCTGTTACTGAGTGTCGGTGGGGGAGGGAGGGGATGGTACACACTGCTGTTACTGAGTGTCGGTGGGGGGGGTGGGAGGGAGGGGATGGTACACACTGCTGTTACTGAGCGTCGGTGGGGGAGGGAGGGGATGGTACACACTGCTGTTACTGAGTGTCGGTGGGGGAGGGAGGGGATGGTACACACTGCTGTTACTGAGTGTCGGTGGGGGGGGTGGGAGGGAGGGGATGGTACACACTGCTGTTACTGAGCGTCGGTGGGGGAGGGAAGGGATGGTACACACTGCTGTTACTGAGTGTCGGTGGGGGAGGGAGGGGATGGTACACACTGCTGTTACTGAGCGTCTGTGGGGGGGGGAGGGGATGGTACACACTGCTGTTACTGAGCGTCGGTGGGGGGAGGGAGGGAGGGGATGGTACACACTGCTGTTACTGAGCGTCGGTGGGGGGGGGGAGGGGATGGTACACACTGCTGTTACTGAACGTCGGTGGGGGGGAGGTAGGGGATGGTACACACTGCTGTTACTGAGTGTCGGTGGGGGAGGGAGGGGATGGTACACACTGCTGTTACTGAGTGTCGGTGGGGGGAGGGAGGGGATGGTACACACTGCTGTTACTGAGCGTCGGTGGGGGGTGAGGGAGGGGATGGTACACACTGCTGTTACTGAACGTCGGTGGGGGGGAGGTAGGGGATGGTACACACTGCTGTTACTGAGCGTCGGTGGGAGGGGAGGGGATGGTACACACTGCTGTTACTGAGGGTAGGTGGGGGGGGGGGAGGGGATGGTACACACTGCTGTTACTGAGTGACGGTGGGGGGGGGGAGGGGATGGTACACACTGCTGTTACTGAGTGACGGTGGGGGGGGGGGAGGGGATGGTACACACTGCTGTTACATAGCGTCGGTGGGGGGGGGAGGGGATGGTACACACTGCTGTTACTGAGCGTCGGTGGGGGGGGAGGGAGGGGATGGTACACACTGCTGTTACTGAGCGTCGGTGGGGGGAGGGAGGGGATGGTACACATTGCTGTTACTGAGCGTCGGTGGGGTGGGGGAGGGAGGGGATGGTACACACTGCTGTTACTGAGTGTTGGTGGGGGGAGGAAGGGGATGGTACACACTGCTGTTACTGAGCGTCGGTGGGAGGGAGGGAGGGGATGGTACACACTGCTGTTACTGAGTGTCGGTGGGGGGGAGGGAGGGGATGGTACACACTGCTGTTACTGAGCGTCGGTGGGGGGGGGGAGGGGATGGTACACACTGCTGTTACTGAGCGTCGGTGGGGGGAGGGAGGGGATGGTACACACTGCTGTTACTGAGCGTCGGTGGGGGGAGGGAGCGGATGGTACACACTGCTGTTACTGAGTGTTGGTGGGGGGAGGAAGGGGATGGTACACACTGCTGTGACTGAGTGTCGGTGGAGGGAGGGAGCGGATGGTACACACTGCTGTTACTGAGTGTTGGTGGGGGGAGGAAGGGGATGGTACACACTGCTGTTACTGAGCGTCGGTGGGGGGGAGGGAGGGGATGGTACACACTGCTGTTACTGAGCGTCGGTGGGGGGGGGAGGGTGGGGATGGTACACACTGCAGTTACTGAGCGTCGGTGGGGTGGGGGAGGGAGGGGATGGTACACATTGCTGTTACTGAGTGTCGGTGGGGTGGGGGAGGGAGGGGATGGTACACACTGCTGTTACTGAGCGTCGGTGGGGTGGGGGAGGGAGGGGATGGTACACACTGCTGTTACTGAGTGTCGGTGGTGGGGAGGGAGGGGATGGTACACACTGCTGTTACTGAGGGTCGGTGGGGAGGGAGGGGATGGTACACACTGCTGTTACTGAGGGTCGGTGGGTGGGGGGAGCGGATGGAACACACTGCTGTTACTGAGCGTCGGTGGGGGGGGAGGGGCTGGTACACACTGCTGTTACTGAGCGTCGGTGGGGGGGGAGGGAGGGGATGGTACACACTGCTGTTACTGAGCGTCGGTGGGGGGAGGGAGGGGATTGTACACATTTCTGTTACTGAGCGTCGGTGGGGTGGGGGAGGGAGGGGATGGTACACACTGCTGTTACTGAGTGTCGGTGGGGGGGAGGGGATGGTACACACTGCTGTTACTGAGTGTCGGTGGAGGGAGGGAGGGGATGGTACACACTGCTGTTACTGAGCGTCGGTGGGGGGGGAGGGAGGGGATGGTACACACTGCTGTTACTGAGCGTCGGTGGGGGGGAGGGAGGGGATGGTACACACTGCTGTTACTGAGTGTCGGTGGGGGGAGGAAGGGGATGGTACACACTGCTGTTACTGAGCGTCGGTGGGGGGGGAGGGAGGGGATGGTACACACTGCTGTTACTGAGCGTCGGTGGGGGGGGAGGGTGGGGATGGTACACACTGCTGTTACTGAGCGTCGGTGGGGGGGAGGGAGGGGATGGTACACACTGCTGTTACTGAGTGTTGGTGGGGGGAGGAAGGGGATGGTACACACTGCTGTTACTGAGCGTCGGTGGGGGGGGAGGGAGGGGATGGTACACACTGCTGTTACTGAGCGTCGGTGGGGGGGGAGGGTGGGGATGGTACACACTGCTGTTACTGAGCGTCGGTGGGGGGAGGGAGGTGATGGTACACACTGCAGTTACTGAGCGTCGGTGGGGGAGGGAGGGGATGGTACACATTGCTGTTACTGAGCGTCGGTGGGGTGGGGGAGGGAGGGGATGGTACACACTGCTGTTACTGAGTGTCGGTGGGGGGGGAGGGAGGGGATGGTACACACTGCTGTTACTGAGCGTCGGTGGGGGGAGGGAGGGAGGGGATGGTACACACTGCTGTTACTGAGCGTCGGTGGGGGGGAGGGAGGGGATGGTACACACTGCTGTTACTGAGTGTCGGTGGGGGGAGGGAGGGGATGGTACACACTGCTGTTACTGAGTGTCGGTGGGGGGAGGGAGGGGATGGTACACTCTGCTGTTACTGAGTGTCGGTGGGGGGGAGGGAGGGGAAGGTACACACTGCTGTTACTGAGTGTCGGTGGGGGAGGGAGGGGATGGTACACACTGCTGTTACTGAGTGTCGGTGGGGGAGGGAGGGGATGGTACACACTGCTGTTACTGAGTGTCGGTGGGGGAGGGAGGGGATGGTACACACTGCTGTTACTGAGTGTCGGTGGGGGGGGTGGGAGGGAGGGGATGGTACACACTGCTGTTACTGAGCGTCGGTGGGGGGAGGGAGGGGATGGTACACACTGCTGTTACTGAGCGTCGGTGGGGGGGGGAGGGGATGGTACACACTGCTGTTACTGAGCGTCGGTGGGGGGGGGGAGGGGATGGTACACACTGCTGTTACTGAGTGTCGGTGGGGGGGGGGAGGGGATGGTACACACTGCTGTTACTGAGTGTCGGTGGGGGGGGTGGGAGGGAGGGGATGGTACACACTGCTGTTACTGAGCGTCGGTGGGGGAGGGAGGGGATGGTACACACTGCTGTTACTGAGTGTCGGTGGGGGAGGGAGGGGATGGTACACACTGCTGTTACTGAGCGTCTGTGTGGGGGGGAGGGGATGGTACACACTGCTGTTACTGAGCGTCGGTGGGGGGAGGGAGGGAGGGGATGGTACACACTGCTGTTACTGAGCGTCGGTGGGGGGGGGAGGGGATGGTACACACTGCTGTTACTGAACGTCGGTGGGGGGGAGGTAGGGGATGGTACACACTGCTGTTACTGAGTGTCGGTGGGGGAGGGAGGGGATGGTACACACTGCTGTTACTGAGTGTCGGTGGGGGGGAGGGAGGGGATGGTACACACTGCTGTTACTGAGCGTCGGTGGGGGGGAGGGAGGGGATGGTACACACTGCTGTTACTGAGCGTCGGTGGGGGAGGAGGGGATGGTACACACTGCTGTTACTGAGCGTCGGTGGGGGGAGGGAGGGGATGGTACACACTGCTGTTACTGAGCGTCGGTGGGGGGGGAGGGGATGGTACACACTGCTGTTACTGAGCGTCGGTGGGGGGAGGGAGGGGATGGTACACACTGCTGTTACTGAGCGTCGGTGGGGGGTGAGGGAGGGGATGGTACACACTGCTGTTACTGAACGTCGGTGGGGGGGAGGTAGGGGATGGTACACACTGCTGTTACTGAGCGTCGGTGGGAGGGGAGGGGATGGTACACACTGCTGTTACTGAGCGTCGGTGGGGGGAGGGAGGGGATGGTACACACTGCTGTTACTGAGGGTCGGTGGGGGGGGGAGGGGATGGTACACACTGCTGTTACTGAGCGTCGGTGGGGGGGGAGGGGATGGTACACACTGCTGTTACTGAGCGTCGGTGGGGGGAGGGAGGGGATGGTACACACTGCTGTTACTGAGCGTCGGTGGGGGGTGAGGGAGGGGATGGTACACACTGCTGTTACTGAACGTCGGTGGGGGGGAGGTAGGGGATGGTACACACTGCTGTTACTGAGGGTAGGTGGGGGGGGGGGAGGGGATGGTACACACTGCTGTTACTGAGTGACGGTGGGGGGGGGGAGGGGATGGTACACACTGCTGTTACTGAGTGACGGTGGGGGGGGGGGAGGGGATGGTACACACTGCTGTTACTTAGCGTCGGTGGGGGGGGGGAGGGGATGGTACACACTGCTGTTACTGAGCGTCGGTGGGGGGGGAGGGAGGGGATGGTACACACTGCTGTTACTGAGCGTCGGTGGGGGGTGAGGGAGGGGATGGTACACACTGCTGTTACTGAGCGTCGGTGGGAGGGGAGGGGATGGTACACACTGCTGTTACTGAGGGTAGGTGGGGGGGGGGGAGGGGATGGTACACACTGCTGTTACTGAGTGACGGTGGGGGGGGGGAGGGGATGGTACACACTGCTGTTACTGAGTGACGGTGGGGGGGGGGGAGGGGATGGTACACACTGCTGTTACTTAGCGTCGGTGGGGGGGGGGAGGGGATGGTACACACTGCTGTTACTGAGCGTCGGTGGGGGGGGAGGGAGGGGATGGTACACACTGCTGTTACTGAGCGTCGGTGGGGGGAGGGAGGGGATGGTACACACTGCTGTTACTGAGCGTCGGTGGGGGGGGGAGGGAGGGGATGGTACACACTGCTGTTACTGAGTGTTGGTGGGGGGAGGAAGGGGATGGTACACACTGCTGTTACTGAGCGTCGGTGGGGGGGAGGGAGGGGATGGTACACATTGCTGTTACTGAGCGTCGGTGGGGTGGGGGAGGGAGGGGATGGTACACATTGCTGTTACTGAGCGTCGGTGGGGGGGGGGAGGGAGGGGATGGTACACACTGCTGTTACTGAGTGTTGGTGGGGGGAGGGAGGGGATGGTACACATTGCTGTTACTGAGCGTCGGTGGGGGGGGAGGGAGGGGATGGTACACACTGCTGTTACTGAGTGTCGGTGGGGGGGAGGGAGGGGATGGTACACACTGCTGTTACTGAGCGTCGGTGGGGGGGGAGGGGATGGTACACACTGCTGTTACTGAGGGTCGGTGGGGGGGGGGAGGGAGGGGATGGTACACACTGCTGTTACTGAGCGTCGGTGGGGGGGGAGGGAGGGGATGGTACACACTGCTGTTACTGAGGGTCGGTGGGGGGGGGGAGGGAGGGGATGGTACACACTGCTGTTACTGAGTGTTGGTGGGGGGAGGGAGGGGATGGTACACACTGCTGTTACTGAGCGTCGGTGGGGTGGGGGAGGGAGGGGATGGTACACACTGCTGTTACTGAGCGTCGGTGGGGGGGAGGGAGGGGATGGTACACACTGCTGTTACTGAGCGTCGGTGGGGGGGGAGGGAGGGGATCGTACACACTGCTGTGACTGAGTGTCGGTGGAGGGAGGGAGCGGATGGTACACACTGCTGTTACTGAGCGTCGGTGGGGGGGAGGGAGGGGATGGTACACACTGCTGTTACTGAGCGTCGGTGGGGGGGAGGGAGGGGATGGTACACACTGCTGTTACTGAGCGTCGGTGGGGGGGGAGGGTGGGGATGGTACACACTGCAGTTACTGAGCGTCGGTGGGGTGGGGGAGGGAGGGGATGGTACACATTGCTGTTACTGAGTGTCGGTGGGGTGGGGGAGGGAGGGGATGGTACACATTGCTGTTACTGAGCGTCGGTGGGGTGGGGGAGGGAGGGGATGGTACACACTGCTGTTACTGAGTGTTGGTGGGGGGAGGGAGGGGATGGTACACACTGCTGTTACTGAGTGTTGGTGGGGGGAGGGAGGGGATGGTACACACTGCTGTTACTGAGTGTTGGTGGGGGGAGGGAGGGGATGGTACACACTGCTGTTACTGAGCGTCGGTGGGGGGGGAGGGACGGGATGGTACACACTGCTGTTACTGAGCGTCGGTGGGGGGGGAGGGTGGGGATGGTACACACTGCTGTTACTGAGCGTCGGTGGGGGGAGTGAGGGGATGGTACACACTGCTGTTACTGAGCGTCGGTGGGGGGAGGGAGGGGATGGTACACACTGCTGTTACTGAGCGTCGGTGGGGGGAGGGAGGGGATGGTACACACTGCTGTTACTGAGTGTTGGTGGGGGGCGGAAGGGGATGGTACACACTGCTGTTACTGAGCGTCGGTGGTGGGGGAGGGAGGGGATGGTACACACTGCTGTTACTGAGCGTCGGTGGGGGGGAGGGAGGGGATGGTACACACTGCTGTTACTGAGCGTCGGTGGGGGGAGGGAGGGGATGGTACACACTGCTGTTACTGAGCGTCGGTGGTGTGGGGGAGGGAGGGGATGGTACACACTGCTGTTACTGAGCGTCGGTGGGGGGGGGAGGGAGGGGATGGTACACATTTCTGTTACTGAGCGTCGGTGGGGTGGGGGAGGGAGGGGATGGTACACACTGCTGTTACTGAGTGTCGGTGGAGGGAGGGAGGGGATGGTACACACTGCTGTTACTGAGTGTTGGTGGGGGAAGGAAGGGGATGGTACACACTGCTGTTACTGAGCGTCGGTGGAGGGAGGGAGGGGATGGTACACACTGCTGTTACTGAGTGTTGGTGGGGGGAGGGGATGGTACACACTGCTGTTACTGAGCGTCGGTGGGGGGGGAGGGAGGGGATGGTACACACTGCTGTTACTGAGCGTCGGTGGGGGGGGAGGGTGGGGATGGTACACACTGCTGTTACTGAGCGTCGGTGGGGGGGAGGGAGGGGATGGTACACACTGCTGTTACTGAGTGTTGGTGGGGGGAGGAAGGGGATGGTACACACTGCTGTTACTGAGCGTCGGTGGGGGGGGAGGGAGGGGATGGTACACACTGCTGTTACTGAGCGTCGGTGGGGGGGCAGGGTGGGGATGGTACACACTGCTGTTACTGAGCGTCGGTGGGGGGGAGGGAGGTGATGGTACACACTGCAGTTACTGAGCGTCGGTGGGGGGGGGAGGGGATGGTACACATTGCTGTTACTGAGCGTCGGTGGGGGAGGGAGGGGATGGTACACACTGCAGTTACTGAGCGTCGGTGGGGGGGGGAGGGGATGGTACACATTGCTGTTACTGAGCGTCGGTGGGGTGGGGGAGGGAGGGGATGGTACACATTGCTGTTACTGAGCGTCGGTGGGGTGGGGGAGGGAGGGGATGGTACACATTGCTGTTACTGAGCGTCGGTGGGGGGGAGGAAGGGGATGGTACACACTGCTGTTACTGAGCGTCGGTGCGGGGGGAGGGAGGGGATGGTACACACTGCTGTTACTGAGGGTCGGTGGGGGGAGGGAGGGGATGGTACACACTGCTGTTACTGAGCGTCGGTGGGTTGGAGGGAGGGGGTGGTACACACTGCTGTTACTGAGCGTCGGTGGGGGGGAGGAAGGGGATGGTACACACTGCTGTTACTGAGCGTCGGTGGGGGGGGAGGGAGGGGATGGTACACACTGCTGTTACTGAGCGTCGGTGGGGGGGAGGGTGGGGATGGTACACACTGCAGTTACTGAGCGTCGGTGGGGGGGGGAGGGGATGGTACACACTGCTGTTACTGAGCGTCGGTGGGGGGTGGGGGTGGAGGGGATGGTACACACTGCTGTTACTGAGCGTCGGTGGGGGGGAGGGAGGGGAAGGTACACACTGCTGTTACTGAGCGTCGGTGGGGGGAGGGAGGGGATGGTACACACTGCTGTTACTGAGTGTCGGTGGGGGGGGAGGGAGGGGATGGTACACACTGCTGTTACTGAGCGTCGGTGGGTTGGAGGGAGGGGATGGTACACACTGCTGTTACTGAGTGTCGGTGGGGGAGGGAGGGGATGGTACACACTGCTGTTACTGAGTGTCGGTGGGAGGGGGAGGGAGGGGATGGTACACACTGCTGTTACTGAGTGTTGGTGGGGGGAGGGAGGGGATGGTACACACTGCTGTTACTGAGCGTCGGTGGAGGGAGGGAGGGGATGGTACACACTGCTGTTACTGAGTGTCGGTGGGGAGGGAGGGAGGGGATGGTACACACTGCTGTTACTGAGTATCGGTGGGGGTAGGGAGGGGATGGTACACACTGCTGTTACTGAGTGTCGGTGGGGAGGGAGGGAGGGGATGGTACACACTGCTGTTACTGAGTGTCGGTGGGGGGGAGGGAGGGGATGGTACACACTGCTGTTACTGAGGGTCGGTGGGGGGAGGGAGGGAGGGGATGGTACACACTGCTGTTAGTGAGTGTCGGTGGGGGGGAGGGAGGGGATGGTACACACTGCTGTTACTGAGTGTCGGTGGGGGGGGAGGGAGGGGATGGTACACACTGCTGTTACTGAGTGTCGGTGGGGGGAGGGAGGGAATGGTACACACTGCTGTTACTGAGCGTCGGTGGGGAGGGAGGGAGGGGATGGTACACACTGCTGTTACTGAGTGTCGGTGGGGGGGAGGGAGGGGATGGTACACACTGCTGTTACTGAGTGTCGGTGGGGGGGGAGGGAGGGGATGGTACACACTGCTGTTACTGAGCATCGGTGGGGGGAGGGAGGGGATGGTACACACTGCTGTTACTGAGCGTCGGTGGTGGGAGGGAGGGGATGGTACACACTGCTGTTACTGAGTGTCGGTGGTGGGAGGGAGGGGATGGTCCACACTGCTGTGACTGAGCGTCGGTGGGGGGGGGGATGGTACACACTGCTGTTACTGAGCGTCGGTGGGGGGGGAGTGAGGGGATGGTACACACTGCTGTTACTGAGTGTCGGGGGGGGGAGTGGATGGTACACACTGCTGTTACTGAGTGTCGGTGGGAGGGAGGGAGGGGATGGTACACACTGCTGTTACTGAGCGTCGGTGGGGGGGGAGGGAGGGGATGGTACACACTTCTGTTACTGAGCGTCGGGGGGGGGAGGGAGGGATGGTACTCACTGCTGTTACTGCGTGTCGGTGGGGGGGGGAGGGAGGGGATGGTACACACTGCTGTTACTGAGCGTCGGTGGGGGGAGGGAGCGGATGGTACACACTGCTGTTACTGAGCGTCGGTGGGAGGGAGGGAGGGGATGGTACACACTGCTGTTACTGAGCGTCGGTGGGGGGAGGGAGCGGATGGTACACACTTCTGTTACTGAGCGTCGGTGGGGGGGGGAGGGGATGGTACACACTGCTGTTACTGAGCGTCGGTGGGGGGGGAGGGGATGGTACACACTGCTGTTACTGAGCGTCGGTGGGGGGGGAGGGGATAGTACACACTGCTGTTACTGAGTGTCGGTGGGGGAGGGAGGGGATGGTCCACACTGCTGTTACTGAGCCTCGGTGGGGGAGGGAGGGGATGGTAATCACTGTATCCCTGTGTATCGGTGATGTTTAATCACTGTATCCCTTTGTATGGGTGATATTTAATCACTGTATCCCTGTGTATCGGTGATATTTAATCACTGTATCCCTGTGTATCGGTGATATTTAATCACTGTATCCCTGTGTATCGGTGATGTTTAATCACTGTATCCCTTTGTATCGGTGATATTTAATCACTGTATCCCTGTGTATCGGTGATATTTAATCACTGTATCCCTGTGTATCGGTGATATTTAATCACTGTATCCCTGTGTATCGGTGATATTTAATCACTGTATCCCTGTGTATCGGTGATATTTAATCACTGTATCCCTGTGTATCGGTGATGTTTAATCACTGTATCCCTGTGTATCGGTGATATTTAATCACTGTATCCCTGTGTATCGGTGATATTTAATCACTCTATCCCTGTGTATCGGTGATGTTTAATCACTGTATTCCTGTGTATCGGTGATGTTTAATCACTGTATCCCTGTGTATCGGTGATGTTTAATCACTGTATCCCTGTGTATGGGTGATATTTAATCACTGTATCCCTGTGTATCGGTGATATTTAATCACTGTATCCCTGTGTATCGGTGATATTTAATCACTGTATCCCTGTGTATCGGTGATGTTTAATCGCTGTATCCCTGTGTATCGGTGATGTTTAATCACTGTATCCCTGTGTATCGGTGATATTTAATCACTGTATCCCTGTGTATCGGTGATATTTAATCACTGTATCCCTGTGTATCGGTGATGTTTAATCACTGTATCCCTGTGTATCGGTGATGTTTAATCGCTGTATCCCTGTGTATCGGTGATATTTAATCACTGTATCCCTGTGTATCGGTGATGTTTAATCACTGTATCCCTGTGTATCGGTGATATTTAATCACTGTATCCCTGTGTATGGGTGATGTTTAATCACTGTATCCCTGTGTATCGGTGATATTTAGTCACTGTATCCCTGTGTATCGGTGATATTTAATCACTGTATCCCTGTGTATCGGTGATGTTTAATCGCTGTATCCCTGTGTATCGGTGATGTTTAATCACTGTATCCCTGTGTATCGGTGATG
Organism: Chiloscyllium plagiosum; assembly: GCF_037043375.1. Lineage (NCBI taxonomy): Eukaryota > Metazoa > Chordata > Chondrichthyes > Orectolobiformes > Hemiscylliidae > Chiloscyllium > Chiloscyllium plagiosum. Next base: position 164,086,336 of record NW_028270141.1, on the reverse strand, counting down.
TTTAATCACTGTATCCCTGTGTATCGGTGATGTTTAATCACTGTATCCCTGTGTATCGGTGATATTTAGTCACTGTATCCCTGTGTATCGGTGATATTTAATCACTGTATCCCTGTGTATCGGTGATATTTAATCACTGTATCCCTGTGTATCGGTGATATTTAGTCACTGTATCCCTGTGTATCGGTGATATTTAATCGCTGTATCCCTGTGTATCGGTGATATTTAATCACTGTATCCCTGTGTATCGGTGATATTTAATCACTGTATCCCTGTATATCGATGATGTTTAATCACTGTATCCCTGTGTAGCGGTGATATTTAATCACTGTATCCCTGTGTATCGGTGATATTTAATCACTGTATCCCTGTGTATCGGTGATATTTAATCACTGTATCCCTGTGTATCGGAGATGTTTAATCGCTGTATTCCTGTGTATCGGTGATATTTAATCACTGTATCCCTGTGTATCGGTGATATTTAATCACTGTATCCCTGTGTATCGGTGATGTTTAATCACTGTATCCCTGTGTATCGGTGATATTTAATCACTGTATCCCTGTGTATCGGTGATGTTTAATCACTGTATCCCTGTGTATCGGTGATATTTAATCACTGTATCCCTTTGTATCGGTGATATTTAATCACTGTATCCCTGTGTATCGGTGATGTTTAATAGCTGTATCCCTGTGTATCGGTGATATTTAATCACTGTATCCCTGTGTATCGGTGATATTTAATCACTGTATCCCTGTGTATCGGTGATGTTTAATCACTGTATCCCTGTGTATCGGTGATGTTTAATCACTGTATCCCTGTGTATCGGTGATGTTTAATCGCTGTATCCCTGTGTATCGGTGATATTTAGTCACTGTATCCCTGTGTATCGGTGATATTTAATCACTGTATCCCTGTGTATCGGTGATATTTAATCACTGTATCCCTGTGTATCGTTGATATTTAATCAATGTATCCCTGTGTATCGGTGATATTTAGTCACTGTATCCCTGTGTATCTGTGATGTTTAATCACTGTATCCCTGTGTATCGGTGATATTTAATCGCTGTATCCCTGTGTATCGTTGATATTTTCTCGCTGTATCCCTGTGTATCTTTGATATTTAATCGCTGTATCCCTGTGTATCGGTGATATTTAATCACTGTATCCCTGTATATCGATGATGTTTAATCACTGTATTCCTGTGTATCGGTGATATTTAATCACTGTATCCCTGTGTATCGGTGATATTTAATCACTGTATCCCTGTGTATCGGTGATATTTAATCACTCTATCCCTGTGTATCGATGATGTTTAATCACTGTATCCCTGTGTATCGGTGATGTTTTATCGCTGTATCCCTGTGTATCGGTGATATTTCATCGCTGTATCCCTGTGTATCGGTGATATTTAATCGCTGTATCCCTGTGTATCTGTGATATTTAATCACTGTATCCCTGTGTATCGGTGATATTTAATCACTGTATCCCTGTGTATCGGTGATATTTAATCACTGTATCCCTGTGTATCGGTGATGTTTAATCACTGTATCCCTGTGTATCGGTGATATTTAATCACTGTATCCCTGTGTATCGGTGATATTTAATCCCTGTATCCCTGTGTATCGGTGATATTTAATCACTGTATCCCTGTGTATCGGTGATATTTAATCACTGTATCCCTGTGTATCTGTGATGTTTAATCACTGTATCCCTGTGTATCGGTGATGTTTAATCACTGTATCCCTGTGTATCGGTGATATTTCATCGCTGTATCCCTGTGTATCGGTGATATTTAATCGCTGTATCCCTGTGTATCTGTGATATTTAATCACTGTATCCCTGTGTATCGGTGATGTTTAATAGCTGTATCCCTGTGTATCGGTGATGTTTAATCACTGTATCCCTTTGTATCGGTGATATTTAATCACTGTATCCCTGTGTATCGGTGATATTTAATCACTGTATCCCTGTGTATCGGTGATGTTTAATCACTGTATCCCTGTGTATCGGTGATATTTAATCACTGTATCCCTGTGTATCGGTGATATTTAATCACTGTATCCCTGTGTATCGTTGATATTTAATCAATGTATCCCTGTGTATCGGTGATATTTAGTCACTGTATCCCTGTGTATCTGTGATGTTTAATCACTGTATCCCTGTGTATCGGTGATATTTAATCGCTGTATCCCTGTGTATCGTTGATATTTTCTCGCTGTATCCCTGTGTATCTTTGATATTTAATCGCTGTATCCCTGTGTATCGGTGATATTTAATCACTGTATCCCTGTATATCGATGATGTTTAATCACTGTATTCCTGTGTATCGGTGATATTTAATCACTGTATCCCTGTGTATCGGTGATATTTAATCACTGTATCCCTGTGTATCGGTGATATTTAATCACTCTATCCCTGTGTATCGATGATGTTTAATCACTGTATCCCTGTGTATCGGTGATGTTTTATCGCTGTATCCCTGTGTATCGGTGATATTTCATCGCTGTATCCCTGTGTATCGGTGATATTTAATCGCTGTATCCCTGTGTATCTGTGATATTTAATCACTGTATCCCTGTGTATCGGTGATATTTAATCACTGTATCCCTGTGTATCGGTGATGTTTAATAGCTGTATCCCTTTGTATCGGTGATATTTAATCACTGTATCCCTGTGTATCGGTGATATTTAATCACTGTATCCCTGTGTATCGGTGATGTTTAATCACTGTATCCCTGTGTATCGGTGATATTTAATCACTGTATCCCTGTATATCAGTGATATTTAATCGCTGTATCCCAGTGTATCGGTGATATTTAATCACTGTATCCCTGTGTATCGGTGATGTTTAATCACTGTATCCCTGTGTATCGGTGATATTTAATCACTGTATCCCTGTGTATCAGTGATATTTAATCACTGTATCCCTGTGTATCGGTGATGTTTAATCGCTGTATCCCTGTGTATCGGTGATATTTAATCACTGTATCCCTGTGTATCGGTGATGTTTAATCACTGTATCCCTGTGTATCGGTGATATTTAATCACTGTATCCCTGTGTATCGGTGATATTTAATCACTGTATCCCTGTGTATCGCTGATGTTTAATCACTGTATCCCTGTGAATCGGTGATGTTTAATCACTGTATCCCTGTGTATCGGTGATATTTAATCACTGTATCCCTGTGTATCGGTGATGTTTAATCCCTGTATCCCTGTGTATCGGTGATATTTAATCACTGTATCCCTGTGTATCGGTGATATTTAATCACTGTATCCCTGTGTATCGGTGATATTTAATCACTGTATCCCTGTGTATCTGTGATGTTTAATCACTGTATCCCTGTGTATCGGTGATATTTAATCACTGTATCCCTGTGTATCGGTGATATTTAATCACTGTATCCCTGTGTATCTGTGATGTTTAATCACTGTATCCCTGTGTATCGGTGATATTTAATCACTGTATCCCTGTGTATCGGTGATGTTTAATCACTGTATCCCTGTGTATCGGTGATATTTAATCACTGTATCCCTGTGTATCGGTGATATTTAATCACTGTATCCCTGTGTATCGGTGATGTTTTATCGCTGTATCCCTGTGTATCGGTGATGTTTAATCACTGTATCCCTGTATATCAGTGATATTTAATCCCTGTATCCCTGTGTATCGGTGATATTTAATCACTGTATCCCTGTGTATCGGTGATATTTAATCACTGTATCCCTGTGTATCTGTGATGTTTAATCCCTGTATCCCTGTGTATCGGTGATGTTTAATCACTGTATCCCTGTGTATCGGTGATATTTAATCACTGTATCCCTGTATATCCGTGATATTTAATCCCTGTATCCCTGTGTATCGGTGATATTTAATCACTGTATCCCTGTGTATCGGTGATATTTAATCACTGTATCCCTGTGTATCTGTGATGTTTAATCACTGTATCCCTGTGTATCGGTGATGTTTAATCACTGTATCCCTGTGTATCGGTGATATTTCATCGCTGTATCCCTGTGTATCGGTGATATTTAATCGCTGTATCCCTGTGTATCTGTGATATTTAATCACTGTATCCCTGTGTATCGGTGATGTTTAATAGCTGTATCCCTGTGTATCGGTGATGTTTAATCACTGTATCCCTTTGTATCGGTGATATTTAATCACTGTATCCCTGTGTATCGGTGATATTTAATCACTGTATCCCTGTGTATCGGTGATGTTTAATCACTGTATCCCTGTGTATCGGTGATATATAATAACTGTATCCCTGTATATCAGTGATATTTAATCGCTGTATCCCAGTGTATCGGTGATATTTAATCACTGTATCCCTGTGTATCGGTGATGTTTAATCACTGTATCCCTGTGTATCGGTGATATTTAATCACTGTATCCCTGTGTATCGCTGATGTTTAATCACTGTATCCCTGTGTATCGGTGATGTTTAATCACTGTATCCCTGTGTATCGGTGATATTTAATCACTGTATCCCTGTGTATCGGTGATGTTTAATCACTGTATCCCTGTGTATCGGTGATATTTAATCACTGTATCCCTGTGTATCGGTGATGTTTAATCACTGTATCCCTGTGTATCGGTGATGTTTAATCACTGTATCCCTGTGTATCGGTGATATTTAATCACTGTATCCCTGTGTATCGGTGATATTTAATCACTGTATCCCTGTGTATCTGTGATGTTTAATCACTGTATCCCTGTGTATCGGTGATATTTAATCACTGTATCCCTGTGTATCGGTGATGTTTAATAGCTGTATCCCTGTGTATCGGTGATATTTAATCGCTGTATCCCTGTGTATTGGTGATGTTTAATCGCTGTATCCCTGTGTATCGGTGATGTTTAATCACTGTATCCCTGTGTATGTGAAATATTTAATCACTGTATCCCTGTGTATCGGTGATGTTTAATCGCTGTATTCCTGTGTATCGGTGATATTTAATCACTGTATCCCTGTGTATCGTTGATATTTAATCAATGTATCCCTGTGTATCGGTGATATTTAGTCACTGTATCCCTGTGTATCGGTGATATTTAATCACTGTATCCCTGTGTATCGGTGATGTTTAATCACTGTATCCCTGTGTATCGGTGATGTTTAATCACTGTATCCCTGTGTATCGGTGATATTTAATCGCTGTATCCCTGTGTATCGTTGATATTTTCTCGCTGTATCCCTGTGTATCTTTGATATTTATTCGCTGTATCCCTGTGTATCGGTGATATTTAATCACTGTATCCCTGTATATCGATGATGTTTAATCACTGTATTCCTGTGTATCGGTGATATTTAATCACTGTATCCCTGTGTATCGGTGATATTTAATCACTGTATCCCTGTGTATCGGTGATGTTAATCACTCTATCCCTGTGTATCGATGATGTTTAATCACTGTATCCCTGTGTATCGGTGATGTTTTATCGCTGTATCCCTGTGTATCGGTGATATTTCATCGCTGTATCCCTGTGTATCGGTGATATTTAATCGCTGTATCCCTGTGTATCTGTGATATTTAATCACTGTATCCCTGTGTATCGGTGATATTTAATCACTGTATCCCTGTGTATCGGTGATGTTTAATAGCTGTATCCCTGTGTATCGGTGATATTTAATCACTGTATCCCTGTGTATCGGTGATGTTTAATCACTGTATCCCTGTGTATCGGTGATATTTAATCACTGTATCCCTGTGTATCGGTGATGTTTAATAGCTGTATCCCTGTGTATCGGTGATATTTAATCACTGTATCCCTGTGTATCGGTGATATTTAATCACTCTATCCCTGTGTATCGATGATGTTTAATCACTGTATCCCTGTGTATCGGTGATGTTTTATCGCTGTATCCCTGTGTATCGGTGATATTTCATCGCTGTATCCCTGTGTATCGGTGATATTTAATCGCTGTATCCCTGTGTATCTGTGATATTTAATCACTGTATCCCTGTGTATCGGTGATATTTAATCACTGTATCCCTGTGTATCGGTGATGTTTAATCACTGTATCCCTTTGTATCGGTGATATTTAATCACTGTATCCCTGTGTATCGGTGATATTTAATCACTGTATCCCTGTGTATCGGTGATGTTTAATCACTGTATCCCTGTGTATCGGTGATATTTAATCACTGTATCCCTGTATATCAGTGATATTTAATCGCTGTATCCCAGTGTATCGGTGATATTTAATCACTGTATCCCTGTGTATCGGTGATGTTTAATCACTGTATCCCTGTGTATCGGTGATATTTAATCATTGTATCCCTGTGTATCGGTGATATTTAATCACTGTATCCCTGTGTATCGCTGATGTTTAATCACTGTATCCCTGTGTATCGGTGATGTTTAATAGCTGTATCCCTGTGTATCGGTGATATTTAATCACTGTATCCCTGTGTATCGGTGATGTTTAATCCCTGTATCCCTGTGTATCGGTGATGTTTAATCACTGTATCCCTGTGTATCGGTGATGTTTAATCACTGTATCCCTGTGTATCGGTGATATTTAATCACTGTATCCCTGTGTATCTGTGATGTTTAATCACTGTATCCCTGTGTATCGGTGATATTTAATCACTGTATCCCTGTGTATCGGTGATATTTAATCACTGTATCCCTGTGTATCTGTGATGTTTAATCACTGTATCCCTGTGTATCGGTGATATTTAATCACTGTATCCCTGTGTATCGGTGATGTTTAATCACTGTATCCCTGTGTATCGGTGATATTTCATCGCTGTATCCCTGTGTATCGGTGATATTTAATCGCTGTATCCCTGTGTATCTGTGATATTTAATCACTGTATCCCTGTGTATCGGTGATGTTTAATAGCTGTATCCCTGTGTATCGGTGATGTTTAATCACTGTATCCCTGTGTATCGGTGATGTTTAATCACTGTATCCCTGTGTATCGGTGATATTTAATCACTGTATCCCTGTATATCAGTGATATTTAATCGCTGTATCCCAGTGTATCGGTGATATTTAATCACTGTATCCCTGTGTATCGGTGATGTTTCATGACTGTATCCCTGTGTATCGGTGATATTTAATCACTGTATCCCTGTGTATCGCTGATGTTTAATCACTGTATCCCTGTGTATCGGTGATGTTTAATCACTGTATCCCTGTGTATCGGTGATATTTAATCACTGTATCCCTGTGTATCGGTGATGTTTAATCACTGTATCCCTGTGTATCGGTGATATTTAATCACTGTATCCCTGTGTATCGGTGATGTTTAATCACTGTATCCCTGTGTATCGGTGATGTTTAATCACTGTATCCCTGTGTATCTGTGATATTTAATCACTGTATCCCTGTGTATCGGTGATATTTAATCACTGTATCCCTGTGTATCTGTGATGTTTAATCACTGTATCCCTGTGTATCGGTGATATTTAATCACTGTATCCCTGTGTATCGGTGATGTTTAATAGCTGTATCCCTGTGTATCGGTGATATTTAATCGCTGTATCCCTGTGTATTGGTGATGTTTAATCGCTGTATCCCTGTGTATCGGTGATGTTTAATCACTGTATCCCTGTGTATGTGAAATATTTAATCACTGTATCCCTGTGTATCGGTGATGTTTAATCGCTGTATCCCTGTGTATCGGTGATGTTTAATCACTGTATCCCTGTGTATGTGAAATATTTAATCACTGTATCCCTGTGTATCGGTGATATTTAATCACTGTATCCCTGTGTATCGTTGATATTTAATCAATGTATCCCTGTGTATCGGTGATGTTTAATCACTGTATCCCTGTGTATCGGTGATATTTAGTCACTGTATCCCTGTGTATCGGTGATGTTTAATCACTGTATCCCTGTGTATCGGTGATATTTAGTCACTGTATCCCTGTGTATCGGTGATATTTAATTGCTGTATCCCTGTGTATCGGTGATGTTTAATCACTGTATCCCTGTGTATCGGTGATATTTAATCGCTGTATCCCTGTGTATCGGTGATATTTAATCGCTGTATCCCTGTGTATCGGTGATATTTAATCACTGTATCCCTGTGTATCGGTGATATTTAATCACTGTATCCCTGTGTATCGGTGATATTTAATCGCTGTATCCCTGTGTATCGGTGATGTTTAATCACTGTATCCCTGTGTATCGGTGATATTTAATCGCTGTATCCCTGTGTATCGTTGATATTTTCTCGCTGTATCCCTGTGTATCTTTGATATTTATTCGCTGTATCCCTGTGTATCGGTGATATTTAATCACTGTATCCCTGTATATCGATGATGGTTAATCACTGTATTCCTGTGTATCGGTGATATTTAATCACTGTATCCCTGTGTATCGGTGATATTTAATCACTGTATCCCTGTGTATCGGTGATGTTTTATCGCTGTATCCCTGTGTATCGGTGATATTTCATCGCTGTATCCCTGTGTATCGGTGATATTTAATCGCTGTATCCCTGTGTATCTGTGATATTTAATCACTGTATCCCTGTGTATCGGTGATATTTAATCACTGTATCCCTGTGTATCGGTGATGTTTGATAGCTGTATCCCTGTGTATCGGTGATATTTAATCACTGTATCCCTGTGTATCGGTGATGTTTAATCACTGTATCCCTGTGTATCGGTGATATTTAATCACTGTATCCCTGTGTATCGGTGATGTTTAATAGCTGTATCCCTGTGTATCGGTGATATTTAATCACTGTATCCCTGTGTATCGGTGATATTTAATCACTGTATCCCTGTGTATCGGTGATATTTAATCACTGTATCCCTGTGTATCGGTGATGTTTAATCACTGTATCCCTGTGTGTCGGTGATATTTAATCACTGTATCCCGGTGTATCGGTGATGTTTAATCACTGTATCCCGGTGTATCGGTGATATTTAATCACTGTATCCCTTTGTATCGGTGATATTTAATCACTGTATCCCTGTGTATCAGTGATATTTAATCACTGTATCCCTGTGTATCGGTGATGTTTAATCACTGTATCCCTGTGTATCGGTGATATTTAATCACTGTATCCCTGTATATCAGTGATATTTAATCGCTGTATCCCAGTGTATCGGTGATATTTAATCACTGTATCCCTGTGTATCGGTGATGTTTAATCACTGTATCCCTGTGTATCGGTGATATTTAATCACTGTATCCCTGTGTATCGGTGATATTTAATCCCTGTATCCCTGTGTATCGGTGATATTTAATCACTGTATCCCTGTGTATCGGTGATGTTTAATCACTGTATCCCTGTGTATCGGTGATGTTTAATCACTGTCTCCCTGTGTATCGGTGATATTTAATCACTGTATCCCTGTGTATCGGTGATGTTTAATCCCTGTATCCCTGTGTATCGGTGATATTTAATCACTGTATCCCTGTGTATCGGTGATGTTTAATCACTGTATCCCTGTGTATCGGTGATATTTAATCACTGTATCCCTGTGTATCGGTGATATTTAATCACTGTATCCCTGTGTATCTGTGATGTTTAATCACTGTATCCCTGTGTATCGGTGATATTTAATCACTGTATCCCTGTGTATCGGTGATGTTTAATAGCTGTATCCCTGTGTATCGGTGATATTTAATCGCTGTATCCCTGTGTATCGGTGATGTTTAATCGCTGTATCCCTGTGTATCGGTGATGTTTAATCACTGTATCCCTGTGTATCGGTGATATTTAATCACTGTATCCCTGTGTATCGGTGATGTTTAATAGCTGTATCCCTGTATATCGGTGATATTTAATCGCTGTATCCCTGTATATCGATGATGTTTAATCACTGTATCCCTGTGTATCGGTGATATTTAATCACTGTATCCCTGTGTATCTTTGATATTTAATCGCTGTATCCCTGTGTATTGGTGATATTTAATCACTGTATCCCTGTATATCGATGATGTTTAATCACTGTATTCCTGTGTATCGGTGATATTTAATCACTGTATCCCTGTGTATCGGTGATGTTTAATAGCTGTATCCCTGTGTATCGGTGATATTTAATCACTGTATCCCTGTGTATCGGTGATGTTTAATCACTGTATCCCTGTGTATCGGTGATATTTAATCACTGTATCCCTGTGTATCGGTGATGTTTAATAGCTGTATCCCTGTGTATCGGTGATATTTAATCACTGTATCCCTGTGTATCGGTGATATTTAATCACTGTATCCCTGTGTATCGGTGATATTTAATCACTGTATCCCTGTGTATCGGTGATATTTAATCGCTGTATCCCTGTGTATCTGTGATATTTAATCGCTGCATCCCTGTATATCGGTGATGTTTAATCACTGTATTCCTGTGTATCTGTGATATTTAATCTCTGTATCCCTGTGTATCGGTGATGTTTAATCACTGTATCCCTGTGTATCGGTGATATTTAATCGCTGTATCCCTGTGTATCGGTGATGTTTAATCGCTGTATCCCTGTGTATCGGTGATATTTCATCGCTGTATCCCTGTGTATCGGTGATATTTAATCGCTGTATCCCTGTGTATCGGTGATATTTAATCACTGTATCCCTGTGTATCGTTGATATTTAATCACTGTATCCCTGTGTTTCGGTGATGTTTAATAGCTGTCTCCCTGTGTATCGGTGATGTTTAATCACTGTATCCCTGTGTATCGGTGATATTTAATCACTGTATCCCTGTGTATCGGTGATATTTAATCACTGTATCCCTGTGTATCGGTGATGCTTAATCACTGTATCCCTGTGTATCGGTGATATTTAATCACTGTATCCCTGTGTATCGGTGATATTTAATCGCTGTATCCTTGTGTATCGGTGATATTTAATCACTGTATCCCTGTGTATCGGTGATATTTAATCACTGTATCCCTGTGTATCGGTGATGTTTAATCACTGTATCCCTGTGTATCGGTGATGATTAATCACTGTATCCCTGTGTATCGGTGATGTTTAATCACTGTATCCCTGTGTATCGGTGATATTTAATCACTGTATGCCTGTGTATCGGTGATATTTAATCACTGTATCCCTGTGTATGGGTGATATTTAATCACTGTATCCCTGTGTATCGGTGATATTTAATCGCTGTATCCCTGTGTATCGGTGATATTTAATCACTGTATCCCTGTGTATCGGTGATATTTAATCACTGTATCCCTGTGTATCGGTGATATTTAATCACTGTATCCCTGTGTATCAGTGATGTTTAATCACTGTATCCCTGTGTATCGGTGATATTTAATCACTGTATCCCTGTGTATCGGTGATATTTAATCGCTGTATCCCTGTGTATCGGTGATATTTAATCACTGTATCCCTGTGTATCGGTGATATTTAATCACTGTATCCCTGTATATCGGTGATATTTAATCACTGTATCCCTGTGTATCGGTGATATTTAATCGCTGTATCCCTGTGTATCGGTGATATTTAATCACTGTATCCCTGTGTATCGGTGATATTTAATCACTGTATCCCTGTGTATCGGTGATATTTAATCACTGTATCCCTGTGTATCAGTGATGTTTAATCACTGTATCCCTGTGTATCGGTGATATTTAATCACTGTATCCCTGTGTATCGGTGATATTTAATCGCTGTATCCCTGTGTATCGGTGATATTTAATCACTGTATCCCTGTGTATCGGTGATATTTAATCACTGTATCCCTGTGTATCGGTGATGTTAATCACTCTATCCCTGTGTATCGATGATGTTTAATCACTGTATCCCTGTGTATCGGTGATGTTTTATCGCTGTATCCCTGTGTATCGGTGATATTTCATCGCTGTATCCCTGTGTATCGGTGATATTTAATCGCTGTATCCCTGTGTATCTGTGATATTTAATCACTGTATCCCTGTGTATCGGTGATATTTAATCACTGTATCCCTGTATATCGGTGATGTTTAATAGCTGTATCCCTGTGTATCGGTGATATTTAATCACTGTATCCCTGTGTATCGGTGATGTTTAATAGCTGTATCCCTGTGTATCGGTGATATTTAATCACTGTATCCCTGTGTATCGGTGATATTTAATCACTCTATCCCTGTGTATCGATGATGTTTAATCACTGTATCCCTGTGTATCGGTGATATTTAATCACTGTATCCCTGTGTATCGGTGATATTTAATCACTGTATCCCTGTGTATCGGTGATGTTTTATCGCTGTATCCCTGTGTATCGGTGATATTTCATCGCTGTATCCCTGTGTATCGGTGATATTTAATCGCTGTATCCCTGTGTATCTGTGATATTTAATCACTGTATCCCTGTGTATCGGTGATATTTAATCACTGTATCCCTGTGTATCGGTGATGTTTAATCACTGTATCCCTTTGTATCGGTGATATTTAATCACTGTATCCCTGTGTATCGGTGATATTTAATCACTGTATCCCTGTGTATCGGTGATGTTTAATCACTGTATCCCTGTGTATCGGTGATATTTAATCACTGTATCCCTGTGTATCGGTGATATTTAATCACTGTATCCCTGTGTATCGGTGATGTTTAATCACTGTATCCCTGTGTATCGGTGATATTTAATCACTGTATCCCTGTGTATCGGTGATGTTTAATCACTGTATCCCTGTGTATCGGTGATATTTAATCATTGTATCCCTGTGTATCGGTGATATTTAATCACTGTATCCCTGTGTATCGCTGATGTTTAATCACTGTATCCCTGTGTATCGGTGATGTTTAATCACTGTATCCCTGTGTATCGGTGATATTTAATCACTGTATCCCTGTGTATCGGTGATGTTTAATCCCTGTATCCCTGTGTATCGGTGATATTTAATCACTGTATCCCTGTGTATCGGTGATGTTTAATCACTGTATCCCTGTGTATCGGTGATATTTAATCACTGTATCCCTGTGTATCGGTGATATTTAATCACTGTATCCCTGTGTATCTGTGATGTTTAATCACTGTATCCCTGTGTATCGGTGATATTTAATCACTGTATCCCTGTGTATCGGTGATATTTAATCACTGTATCCCTGTGTATCTGTGATGTTTAATCACTGTATCCCTGTGTATCGGTGATATTTAATCACTGTATCCCTGTGTATCGGTGATATTTAATCACTGTATCCCTGTGTATCGGTGATGTTTTATCGCTGTATCCCTGTGTATCGGTGATATTTCATCGCTGTATCCCTGTGTATCGGTGATATTTAATCGCTGTATCCCTGTGTATCTGTGATATTTAATCACTGTATCCCTGTGTATCGGTGATGTTTAATAGCTGTATCCCTGTGTATCGGTGATGTTTAATCACTGTATCCCTGTGTATCGGTGATATTTAATCACTGTATCCCTGTGTATCGGTGATATTTAATCACTGTATCCCTGTGTATCGGTGATGTTTAATCACTGTATCCCTGTGTATCGGTGATATTTAATCACTGTATCCCTGTATATCAGTGATATTTAATCGCTGTATCCCAGTGTATCGGTGATATTTAATCACTGTATCCCTGTGTATCGGTGATGTTTAATGACTGTATCCCTGTGTATCGGTGATATTTAATCACTGTATCCCTGTGTATCGCAGATGTTTAATCACTGTATCCCTGTGTATCGGTGATGTTTAATCACTGTATCCCTGTGTATCGGTGATATTTAATCACTGTATCCCTGTGTATCGGTGATGTTTAATCACTGTATCCCTGTGTATCGGTGATATTTAATCACTGTATCCCTGTGTATCGGTGATGTTTAATCACTGTATCCCTGTGTATTGGTGATGTTTAATCACTGTATCCCTGTGTATCGGTGATATTTAATCACTGTATCCCTGTGTATCGGTGATATTTAATCACTGTATCCCTGTGTATCTGTGATGTTTAATCACTGTATCCCTGTGTATCGGTGATATTTAATCACTGTATCCCTGTGTATCGGTGATGTTTAATAGCTGTATCCCTGAGTATCGGTGATATTTAATCGCTGTATCCCTGTGTACTGGTGATGTTTAATCGCTGTATCCCTGTGTATCGGTGATGTTTAATCACTGTATCCCTGTGTATGTGAAATATTTAATCACTGTATCCCTGTGTATCGGTGATGTTTAATCGCTGTATCCCTGTGTATCGGTGATGTTTAATCACTGTATCCCTGTGTATGTGAAATATTTAATCACTGTATCCCTGTGTATCGGTGATATTTAATCACTGTATCCCTGTGTATCGTTGATATTTAATCAATGTATCCCTGTGTATCGGTGATATTTAGTCACTGTATCCCTGTGTATCGGTGATATTTAATCACTGTATCCCTGTGTATCGGTGATGTTTAATCACTGTATCCCTGTGTATCGGTGATATTTAATCGCTGTATCCCTGTGTATCGGTGATGTTTAATCACTGTATCCCTGTGTATCGGTGATATTTAATCGCTGTATCCCTGTGTATCGGTGATATTTAATCACTGTATCCCTGTGTATCGGTGATATTTAATCACTGTATCCCTGTGTATCGGTGATATTTAATCGCTGTATCCCTGTGTATCGGTGATGTTTAATCACTGTATCCCTGTGTATCGGTGATATTTAATCGCTGTATCCCTGTGTATCGTTGATATTTTCTCGCTGTATCCCTGTGTATCTTTGATATTTATTCGCTGTATCCCTGTGTATCGGTGATATTTAATCACTGTATCCCTGTATATCGATGATGTTTAATCACTGTATTCCTGTGTATCGGTGATATTTAATCACTGTATCCCTGTGTATCGGTGATATTTAATCACTGTATCCCTGTGTATCGGTGATGTTTTATCGCTGTATCCCTGTGTATCGGTGATATTTCATCGCTGTATCCCTGTGTATCGGTGATATTTAATCGCTGTATCCCTGTGTATCTGTGATATTTAATCACTGTATCCCTGTGTATCGGTGATATTTAATCACTGTATCCCTGTGTATCGGTGATGTTTAATAGCTGTATCCCTGTGTATCGGTGATATTTAATCACTGTATCCCTGTGTATCGGTGATGTTTAATCACTGTATCCCTGTGTATCGGTGATGTTTAATCACTGTATCTCTGTGTATCGGTGATGTTTAATAGCTGTATCCCTGTGTATCGGTGATATTTAATCACTGTATCCCTGTGTATCGGTGATGTTTAATCACTGTATCCCTGTGTATCGGTGATATTTAATCACTGTATCCCTGTGTATCGGTGATGTTTAATAGCTGTATCCCTGTGTATCGGTGATATTTAATCACTGTATCCCTGTGTATCGGTGATATTTAATCACTGTATCCCTGTGTATCGGTGATATTTAATCACTGTATCCCTGTGTATCAGTGATATTTAATCACTGTATCCCTGTGTATCGGTGATGTTTAATCACTGTATCCCTGTGTATCGGTGATGTTTAATCACTGTATCCCTATGTATCGGTGATATTTAATCACTGTATCCCTGTGTATCAGTGATATTTAATCACTGTATCCCTGTGTATCGGTGATGTTTAATCACTGTATCCCTGTGTATCGGTGATATTTAATCACTGTATCCCTGTATATCAGTGATATTTAATCGCTGTATCCCAGTGTATCGGTGATATTTAATCACTGTATCCCTGTGTATCGGTGATGTTTAGTCACTGTATCCCTGTGTATCGGTGATGTTTAATCACTGTATCCCTATGTATCGGTGATATTTAATCACTGTATCCCTGTGTATCAGTGATATTTAATCACTGTATCCCTGTGTATTGGTGATATTTAATCACTGTATCCCTGTGTATCGGTGATATTTAATCACTGTATCCCTGTGTATCGGTGATATTTAATCACTGTATCCCTGTGTATCGGTGATGTTTAATCACTGTATCCCTGTGTATCGGTGATGTTTAATCACTGTATCCCTATGTATCGGTGATATTTAATCACTGTATCCCTGTGTATCAGTGATATTTAATCACTGTATCCCTGTGTATCGGTGATGTTTAATCACTGTATCCCTGTGTATCGGTGATATTTAATCACTGTATCCCTGTATATCAGTGATATTTAATCGCTGTATCCCAGTGTATCGGTGATATTTAATCACTGTATCCCTGTGTATCGGTGATGTTTAGTCACTGTATCCCTGTGTATCGGTGATATTTAATCACTGTATCCCTGTGTATCGGTGATATTTAATCACTGTATCCCTGTGTATCGCTGATGTTTGATCACTGTATCCCTGTGTATCGGTGATGTTTAATCACTGTATCCCTGTGTATCGGTGATGTTTAATCACTGTATCCCTGTGTATCGGTGATATTTAATCACTGTATCCCTGTGTATCGGTGATATTTAATCACTGTATCCCTGTGTATCGCTGATGTTTGATCACTGTATCCCTGTGTATCGGTGATGTTTAATCACTGTATCCCTGTGTATGGGTGATATTTAATCCCTGTATCCCTGTGTATCGGTGATATTTAATCACTGTATCCCTGTGTATCGGTGATGTTTAATCACTGTATCCCTGTGTATCGGTGATGTTTAATCACTGTATCCCTGTGTATCGGTGATATTTA
The DNA here is from genome assembly GCF_037043375.1 of Chiloscyllium plagiosum. NCBI lineage: Eukaryota > Metazoa > Chordata > Chondrichthyes > Orectolobiformes > Hemiscylliidae > Chiloscyllium > Chiloscyllium plagiosum. The sequence continues at coordinate 164,069,790 of NW_028270141.1, read as the reverse complement.
ATCACTGTATCCCTGTGTATCGGTGATGTTTAATCACTGTATCCCTGTGTATCGGTGATGTTTAATCACTGTATCCCTGTGTATCGGTGATGTTTAATAGCTGTATCCCTGTGTATCGGTGATATTTAATCGCTGTATCCCTGTGTATCGGTGATGTTTAATCCCTGTATCCCTGTGTATCGGTGATATTTAATCACTGTATCCCTGTGTATCGGTGATATTTAATCACTGTATCCCTGTGTATCGGTGATATTTAATCACTGTATCCCTGTGTATCTGTGATGTTTAATCACTGTATCCCTGTGTATCGGTGATATTTAATCACTGTATCCCTGTGTATCGGTGATATTTAATCACTGTATCCCTGTGTATCGGTGATGTTTAATAGCTGTCTCCCTGTGTATCGGTGATATTTAATCGCTGTATCCCTGTGTATCGGTGATGTTTAATCGCTGTATCCCTGTGTATCGGTGATGTTTAATCACTGTATCCCTGTGTATCGGTGATATTTAATCACTGTATCCCTGTGTATCGGTGATGTTTAATAGCTGTATCCCTGTATATCGGTGATATTTAATCGCTGTATCCCTGTATATCGATGATGTTTAATCACTGTATCCCTGTGTATCGGTGATATTTAATCACTGTATCCCTGTGTATCTTTGATATTTAATCGCTGTATCCCTGTGTATTGGTGATATTTAATCACTGTATCCCTGTATATCGATGATGTTTAATCACTGTATTCCTGTGTATCGGTGATATTTTATCACTGTATCCCTGTGTATCGGTGATATTTCATCGCTGTATCCCTGTGTATCGGTGATATTTAATCGCTGTATCCCTGTGTATCTGTGATATTTAATCGCTGTATCCCTGTGTATCGGTGATATTTAATCACTGTATCCCTGTGTATCGCTGATGTTTGATCACTGTATCCCTGTATATCGGTGATGTTTAATCACTGTATTCCTGTGTATCTGTGATATTTAATCTCTGTATCCCTGTGTATCGGTGATGTTTAATCACTGTATCCCTGTGTATCGGTGATATTTAATCGCTGTATCCCTGTGTATCGGTGATGTTTAATCGCTGTATCCCTGTGTATCGGTGATATTTAATCGCTGTATCCCTGTGTATCGTTGATATTTAATCACTGTATCCCTGTGTATCGGTGATATTTAATCACTGTATCCCTGTGTATCGGTGATGTTTAATCACTGTATCCCTGTGTATCGGTGATATTTAATTGCTGTATCCCTGTGTATCGGTGATATTTCATCGCTGTATCCCTGTGTATCGGTGATATTTAATCGCTGTATCCCTGTGTATCGGTGATATTTAATCACTGTATCCCTGTGTATCGTTGATATTTAATCACTGTATCCCTGTGTTTCGGTGATGTTTAATAGCTGTCTCCCTGTGTATCGGTGATGTTTAATCACTGTATCCCTGTGTATCGGTGATATTTAATCACTGTATCCCTGTGTATCGGTGATATTTAATCACTGTATCCCTGTGTATCGGTGATGTTTAATCACTGTATCCCTGTGTATCGGTGATATTTAATCACTGTATCCCTGTGTATCGGTGATATTTAATCGCTGTATCCTTGTGTATCGGTGATATTTAATCACTGTAACCCTGTGTAGCGGTGATATTTAATCACTCTATCCCTGTGTATCGGTGATTTTTAATCACTGTATCCCTGTGTATCGGTGATATTTAATCACTGTATCCCTGTGTATGGGGGATATTTAATCACTGTATCCCTGTGTATCGGTGATATTTAATCACTGTATCCCTGTGTATCGGTGATGTTTAATCACTGTATCCCTGTGTATCGGTGATATTTAATCACTGTATCCCTGTGTATCGGTGATATTTAATCACTGTATCTCTGTGTATCGGTGATATTTAATCACTGTATCCCTGTGTATCGGTGATGTTTAATCACTGTATCCCTGTGTAGCGGTGATGTTTAATCACTTTATCCCTGTGTATCGGTGATGTTTAATCGCTGTATCCCTGTGTATCGGTGATATTTAATCCCTGTATCCCTGTGTATCGGTGATGTTTAATCACTGTATCCCTGTGTATCGGTGATATTTAATCACTGTATCCCTGTGTATCGGTGATGTTTAATCGCTGTATCCCTGTGTATCGGTGATGTTTAATCACTGTGTCCCTGTGTATCGGTGATGTTTAATCGCTGTATCCCTGTGTATCGGTGATGTTTAATCACTGTATCCCTGTGTATTGGTGATATTTAATCACTGTATCCCTGTGTATCGGTGATGTTTAATCACTGTATCCCTGTGTATCGGTGATGTTTAATCACTGTATCCCTGTGTATCGGTGATGTTTACTCACTGTATCCCTGTATATCGGTGATATTTAATCACTGTATCCCTGTGTATCGGTGATATTTAATCACTGTATCCCTGTGTATCGGTGATATTTAATCACTGTATCCCTGTGTATCGGTGATGTTTAATCACTGTATCCCTGTGTATCGATGATGTTTAATCACTGTATCCCTGTGTATCGGTGATGTTTAATCACTGTATCCCTGTGTATCGGTGATGTTTAATCACTGTATCCCTGTGTATCGATGATGTTTAATCACTGTATCCCTGTGTATCGGTGATATTTAATCACTGTATCCCTGTGTATCGGTGATGTTTAATCGCTGCATCCCTGTGTATCGGTGATATTTAATCACTGTATCCCTGTGTATCGGTGATGTTTAATCACTGTATCCCTGTGTATCGGTGATGTTTAATCACTGTATCTCTGTGTATGTGTGATATTTAATCACTGTATCTCTGTGTATCGATGATGTTTAATCGCTGTATCCCTGTGTATCGGTGATATTTAATCACTGTATCCCTGTGTATCGGTGATGTTTAATCACTGTATCCCTGTGTATCGGTGATATTTAATCACTGTATCCCTGTGTATCGGTGATGTTTAATCACTGTATCCCTGTGTATGGGTGATATTTAATCACTGTATCCCTGTGTATCGGTGATATTTAATCACTGTATCCCTGTGTATCGGTGATGTTTAATCACTGTATCCCTGTGTATGGGGGATATTTAATCACTGTATCCCTGTGTATCGGTGATATTTAATTGCTGTATCCCTGTGTATCGGTGATGTTTAATCGCTGCATCCCTGTGTATGGGGGATATTTAATCACTGCATCCCTGTGTATCGGTGATGTTTAATCACTGTATCCCTGTGTATCGGTGATGTTTAATCACTGTATCCCTGTGTATCGGTGATATTTAATCACTGTATCCCTGTGTATCGGTGATATTTAATCACTGTATCCCTGTGTATCGGTGATGTTTAATCGCTGTATCCCTGTGTATCGGTGATGTTTAATCGCTGTATCCCTGTATATCGGTGATATTTAATCACTGCATCCCTGTGTATCGGTGATGTTTAATCATTGTATCCCTGTGTATCGGTGATGTTTAATCGCTGTATCCCTGTGTATCGGTGATGTTTAATCGCTGTATCCCTGTATATCGGTGATGTTTAATCACTATGTCTCTGTGTATCGGTGATGTTTAATCGCTGTATCCCTGTGTATCGGTGATGTTTAATCACTGTATCCCTGTGTATCGGTGATATTTAATCACTGTATCCCTGTGTATCGGTGATGTTTAATCACTGATGTTCTGTTTGCTCTCTTTGTGACCTCGGCTGGAGAGCTACATTGTCTCTCTCACTCTCTCATGAGGCCCATTACTCTCTGGTTGTCCACTTTAATTTAATTGTTTTACACTGTTCTCCATGTGGCTAATTTTATGATTTCTCTATGTTAGCTTCCAACAAGAACATCCTTCAGTCTGGTGTCTTGAATAAACAGAAAGACATTGATTTATTATCAGCAGATGCAGTGAAGAAGTGATTCACACATTACATTTGAAAATATAAATGACATCTCTAAATAACCCAAACCATTCGCATTAAGACTCAGTTACATGCACCAGACACAAATGTGCACACACGCACACACACACTCAGTCACACACATCCAGAAACATCGAGAATAATAATATGTTTCTCTCTGCAAACATTCACGCAAAGCAAAACAAAACACTTTTATCCCAGAAGGGTTTGCTCTCGAATGAAATGGGAAAGGGTGTGGAATGACCAAAGGCTGTTGACCAGGTGTTCCGACACACCGAGCCAAAGTCGTTTTCTCTGGGATCTTGGCAGCTGCTGCTTGCTCAGGGAACAGGAACGAGGCACTTTGCAGCTTCTTTTCAAACAGACAGGCACATTGCTTTCCTCACAAAGGTGTTTCAGAAACAGGAGCCATGAGCTGAGCAGACAGTGCCTTCCCAAGCTTCCCCTGACTGAACAAGCAAACACCAACCCCCAGCCTGCAACCTCCAGTTCAAAGAGGAACAGGCAGGAAGCCCAGTCGGAAGATCAGATTTCCCCAAAGTGAGTTCCAGCAACCAAGAACAGCGACTATCTGGAACTGTTTTGATTTCAACAAATGGATTAATTAGAAAAAAAATTCGAATGTGTCTTTACATTGAACTTGAAAGTAAAACACATCTGATTCTTTCACAAACCTTCAACATCAAGCCCACAAAAGGAATTAAATGAGCCCAGCATAACAATGTGGAATAAGCACATGGTACAGTTGTGAGTCTGTAATTCCATACGTACACTACAGTTAGATGTGAGTGTAATGCCACAGCGAGAGTCAATCCCTGTGTTTCTTTATTCTCTCATGGGACATTGGTATCACTGGCTGGGTCCAGTGTTTATTACCCCGTCCCTAGTTGCCCCCTTGAGAGGGTGGGGGGGAGCTGCCTTCCTGACCCGCTGCAGTCCGTGTGCTGTGGGTAGACCCACAATGTCCCTGAGGGAGGGAATTCCAGGATTCGGGCCCAGTGACAGTGAGGGAACGGGGAGATATTTCCCAGTCAGGATGGGGAGGGACTCGGAGGGGGACTTGCAGGGGGTGGGGTTCCCGTGTATCTGCTGCCCCTTGTCCTTCTAGATGGAAGTGGCTGTGGGTTTGGAAGGGGCTGCCTGAGGATCTTTGGGGAGTTCCTGCAGTGTATCTTGTAGATGGTACACACTGCTGTTACTGAGGGTCGGTGGGGGGGGAGGGAGGGGATGGTACACACTGCTGTTACTGAGTGTCGGTGGGGGGAGGGAGGGGATGGTACACACTGCTGTTACTAAGCGTCTGTGGCGGGGGGGGAGGGGATGGTACACACTGCTGTTACTGAGCATCGGTGGGGGGGAGGGGATGGTACACACTGCTGTTACTGAGGGTCGGTGGGGGGAGGGAGGGGATGGTGCACACTGCTGTTACTGAGTGTCGGTGGGGGGGGAGGGAGGGGATGGTACACACTGCTGTTACTGAGTGTCGGTGGGGGGGGAGGGAGGGGATGGTGCACACTGCTGTTACTGAGCGTCGGTGGGGGGAGGGAGGGGATGGTACACACTGCTGTTACTGAGGGTCGGTGGGGGGAGGGAGGGGATGGTACACACTGCTGTTACTGAGCGTCGGTGGGGGGGGGGAGGGGATGGTACACACTGCTGTTACTGAGTGTCGGTGGGGGGGGAGGGAGGGGATGGTACACACTGCTGTTACTGAGCGTCGGTGGGGGGGGGAGGGGATGGTACACACTGCTGTTACTGAGCATCGGTGGGGGGGGGGAGGGGATGGTACACACTGCTGTTACTGAGCGTCGGTGGGGGGAGGGAGGGGATGGTACACACTGCTGTTACTGAGGGTCGGTGGGGGGAGGGAGGGGATGGTACACACTGCTGTTACTGAGTGTCGGTGGGGGGGGGAGGGAGGGGATGGTACCCACTGCTGTTACTGAGTGTCGGTGGTGGGAGGGAGGGGATGGTACACACTGCTGTTACTGAGCGTCGGTGGGGGGGGAGGGAGGGGATGGTACACACTGCTGTTACTGAGTGTCGGTGGTGGGAGGGAGGGGATGGTACACACTGCTGTTACTGAGCGTCGGTGGGGGGGAGGGAGGGGATGGTACACACTGCTGTTACTGAGCGTCGGTGGGGGGGGAGGGAGGGGATGGTACACACTGCTGTTACTGAGGGTCGGTGGGGGGAGGGAGGGGATGGTACACACTGCTGTTACTGAGCGTCGGTGGGGGGGAGGAGGGGATGGTACACACTGCTGTTCCTGAGCATCGGTGGGGGGGAGGGGATGGTACACACTGCTGTTACTGAGGGTCGGTGGGGGGAGGGAGGGGATGGTACACACTGCTGTTACTGAGTGTCGGTGGGGGGGGAGGGGATGGTACACACTGCTGTTACTGAGCGTCGGTGGGGGGGAGGAGGGGATGGTACACACTGCTGTTACTGAGCATCGGTGGGGGGGAGGGGATGGTACACACTGCTGTTACTGAGGGTCGGTGGGGGGAGGGAGGGGATGGTACACACTGCTGTTACTGAGGGTCGGTGGGGGGGGAGGGGATGGTACACACTGCTGTTACTGAGCGTCGGTGGGGGGGAGGGAGGGGATGGTACACACTGCTGTTACTGAGTGTCGGTGGGGGGGGGAGGGGATGGTACACACTGCTGTTACTGAGGGTCGGTGGGGGGAGGGAGGGGATGGTACACACTGCTGTTACTGAGGGTCGGTGGGGGAGGGAGGGGATGGTACACACTGCTGTTACTGAGGGTCGGTGGGGGGAGGGAGGGGATGGTACACACTGCTGTTACTGAGCGTCGGTGGGGGGGGGGAGGGGATGGTACACACTGCTGTTACTGAGCGTCGGTGGGTGAGGGAGGGGATGGTACACACTGCTGTTACTGAGGGTTGGTGGGGGGGGAGGGAGGGGATGGTACACACTGCTGTTACTGAGTGTCGGTGGGGAGGGAGGGAGGGGATGGTACACACTGCTGTTACTGAGTGTCGGTGGGGAGGGAGGGAGGGGATGGTACACACTGCTGTTACTGAGCGTCGGTGGGGGGGAGGGAGGGGATGGTACACACTGCTGTTACTGAGTGTCGGTGGGGGGGGAGGGAGGGGATGGTACACACTGCTGTTACTGAGTGTCGGTGGGGAGGGAGGGAGGGGATGGTACACACTGCTGTTACTGAGCGTCGGTGGGGGGGAGGGAGGGGATGGTACACACTGCTGTTACTGAGGGTCGGTGGGGAGGGAGGGAGGGGATGGTACACACTGCTGTTACTGAGCGTCTGTGGGGGGGGAGGGGATGGTACACACTGCTGTTACTGAGCGTCGGTGGGGGGGGAGGGAGGGGATGGTACACACTGCTGTTACTGAGGGTCGGTGGGGGGGGAGGGGATGGTACACACTGCTGTTACTGAGGGTCGGTGGGGAGGGAGGGAGGGGATGGTACACACTGCTGTTACTGAGGGTCGGTGGGGGGGGAGGGGATGGTACACACTGCTGTTACTGAGTGTCGGTGGGGGGGGAGGGAGGGGATGGTACACACTGCTGTTACTGAGCGTCGGTGGGGGGAGGGAGGGGATGGTACACACTGCTGTTACTGAGTGTCGGTGGGGGAGGGAGGGGATGGTACACACTGCAGTTACTGAGCATCGGTGGGGGGAGGGAGGGGATGGTACACACTGCTGTTACTGAGCGTCGGTGGGGGGGGAGGGGATGGTACACACTGCTGTTACTGAGTGTCGGTGGTGGGGGAGGGAGGGGATGGTACACACTGCAGTTACTGAGCATCGGTGGGGGGAGGGAGGGGATGGTACACACTGCTGTTACTGAGTGTCGGTGGTGGGGGAGGGAGGGGATGGTACACACTGCAGTTACTGAGCATCGGTGGGGGGAGGGAGGGGATGGTACACACTGCTGTTACTGAGTGTCGGTGGGGGGGGAGGGAGGGGATGGTACACACTGCTGTTACTGAGTGTCGGTGGGGGAGGGAGGGGATGGTACACACTGCTGTTACTGAGCGTCGGTGGGGGGGGGGGAGGGGATGGTACACACTGCTGTTACTGAGCGTCGGTGGGGGGAGGGAGGGGATGGTACACACTGCAGTTACTGAGCATCGGTGGGGGGAGGGAGGGGATGGTACACACTGCTGTTACTGAGTGTCGGTGGGGGAGGGAGGGGATGGTACACACTGCTGTTACTGAGCGTCGGTGGGGGGGGGGGGGAGGGGATGGTACACACTGCTGTTACTGAGCGTCGGTGGGGGGAGGGAGGGGATGGTACACACTGCTGTTACTGAGCGTCGGTGGAGGGGGAGGGGATGGTACACACTGCTGTTACTGAGCGTCGGTCGGGGGGGGAGGGGATGGTACACACTGCTGTTACTGAGTGTCGGTGGGGGGAGGGAGGGGATGGTACACACTGCTGTTACTGAGCGTCGGTGGGGGGGAGGGGGGGAGGGGATGGTACACACTGCTGTTACTGAGCGTCGGTGGGGGGAGGGAGGGGATGGTACACACTGCTGTTACTGAGCGTCGGTGGGGGGGAGGGGGGGAGGGGATGGTACACACTGCTGTTACTGAGCGTCGGTGGGGGGAGGGAGGGGATGGTACACACTGCTGTTACTGAGCGTCGGTGGGGGGAGGGAGGGGATGGTACACACTGCTGTTACTGAGCGTCGGTGGGGGGGAGGGAGGGGATGGTACACACTGCTGTTACTGAGCGTCGGTGGGGGGGGGGGGGGAGGGGATGGTACACACTGCTGTTACTGAGCGTCGGTGGGGGGAGGGAGGGGATGGTACACACTGCTGTTACTGAGTGTCGGTGGGGGGGGGGAGGGGATGGTACACACTGCTGTTACTGAGCGTCGGTGGGGGGAGGGAGGGGATGGTACACACTGCTGTTACTGAGCGTCGGTGGGGGGAGGGAGGGGATGGTACACACTGCTGTTACTGAGCGTCGGTGGGGGGGGGGGGGGAGGGGATGGTACACACTGCTGTTACTGAGCGTCGGTGGGGGGGGAGGGGATGGTACACACTGCTGTTACTGAGTGTCGGTGGGGGGGAGGGAGGGGATGGTACACACTGCTGTTACTGAGCGTCGGTGGGGGGGGAGGGAGGGGATGGTACACACTGCTGTTACTGAGCGTCGGTGGGGGTGGAGGGAGGGGATGGTACACACTGCTGTTACTGAGCGTCGGTGGGGGGAGGGAGGGGATGGTACACACTGCTGTTACTGAGCGTCGGTGGGGGGGAGGGAGGGGATGGTACACACTGCTGTTACTGAGCGTCGGTGGGGGGGGGGGGAGGGGATGGTACACACTGCTGTCACTGAGCGTCGGTGGGGGGGAGGGAGGGTATGGTACACACTGCTGTTACTGAGCGTCGGTGGGGGGAGGGAGGGGATGGTACACACTGCTGTTACTGAGCGTCGGTGGGGGGGAGGGAGGGGATGGTACACACTGCTGTCACTGAGCGTCGGTGGGGGGGGAAGGAGGGGATGGTACACACTGCTGTTACTGAGCGTCGGTGGGGGGGGGAGGGAGGGGATGGTACACACTGCTGTTACTGAGTGTCGGTGGGGGGGGGGAGGGGATGGTACACACTGCTGTTACTGAGCGTCGGTGGGGAGGGAGGGGATGGTACACACTGCTGTTACTGAGTGTCGGTGGGGGGGGGGGAGGGGATGGTACACACTGCTGTTACTGAGTGTCGGTGGTGGGGGGAGGGAGGGGATGGTACACACTGCTGTTACTGAGTGTCGGTGGGGGGGGGGAGGGGATGGTACACACTGCTGTTACTGAGCGTCGGTGGTGGGGGGAGGGAGGGGATGGTACACACTGCTGTTACTGAGTGTCGGTGCGGGGGGGGAGGGGATGGTACACACTGCTGTTACTGAGCGTCGGTGGGGAGGGAGGGGATGGTACACACTGCTGTTACTGAGTGTCGGTGGGGGGGGGGGAGGGGATGGTACACACTGCTGTTACTGAGCGTCGGTCGGGGGGGGGGAGGGGATGGTACACACTGCTGTTACTGAGCGTCGGTGGGGGGGGGGAGGGGATGGTACACACTGCTGTTACTGAGCGTCGGTGGGGGGAGGGAGGGGATGGTACACACTGCTGTTAGTGAGTGTCGGTGGGGGGGAGGGAGGTGATGGTACACACTGTTGTTACTGAGCGTCGGTGGGGGGGGAGGGGATGGTACACACTGCTGTTACTGAGCGTCGGTGGGGGGGAGGGAGGGGATGGTACACACTGCTGTTACTGAGCGTCGGTGGGGGGAGGGAGGGGATGGTACACACTGCTGTTACTGAGGGTCGGTGGGGGGAGGGAGGGGATGGTACACACTGCTGTTACTGAGTGTCGGTGGGGGGGGGGGGGGAGGGGATGGTACACACTGCTGTCACTGAGCGTCGGTGGGGGGGAGGGAGGGTATGGTACACACTGCTGTTACTGAGCGTCGGTGGGGGGAGGGAGGGGATGGTACACACTGCTGTTACTGAGCGTCGGTGGGGGGGAGGGAGGGGATGGTACACACTGCTGTCACTGAGCGTCGGTGGGGGGGGAAGGAGGGGATGGTACACACTGCTGTTACTGAGCGTCGGTGGGGGGGAGGGAGGGGATGGTACACACTGCTGTCACTGAGCGTCGGTGGGGGGGGAAGGAGGGGATGGTACACACTGCTGTTACTGAGCGTCGGTGGTGGGGGGAGGGAGGGGATGGTACACACTGCTGTTACTGAGTGTCGGTGGGGAGGGAGGGGATGGTACACACTGCTGTTACTGAGTGTCGGTGGGGGGGGGAGGGGATGGTACACACTGCTGTTACTGAGCGTCGGTGGGGAGGGAGGGGATGGTACACACTGCTGTTACTGAGTGTCGGTGGGGGGGGGGGAGGGGATGGTACACACTGCTGTTACTGAGCGTCGGTGGTGGGGGGAGGGAGGGGATGGTACACACTGCTGTTACTGAGTGTCGGTGGGGAGGGAGGGGATGGTACACACTGCTGTTACTGAGTGTCGGTGGGGGGGGGAGGGGATGGTACACACTGCTGTTACTGAGCGTCGGTGGGGAGGGAGGGGATGGTACACACTGCTGTTACTGAGTGTCGGTGGGGGGGGGGGAGGGGATGGTACACACTGCTGTTACTGAGTGTCGGTGGTGGGGGGAGGGAGGGGATGGTACACACTGCTGTTACTGAGTGTCGGTGCGGGGGGGGAGGGGATGGTACACACTGCTGTTACTGAGCGTCGGTGGGGAGGGAGGGGATGGTACACACTGCTGTTACTGAGTGTCGGTGGGGGGGGGGAGGGGATGGTACACACTGCTGTTACTGAGCGTCGGTCGGGGGGGGGGAGGGGATGGTACACACTGCTGTTACTGAGCGTCGGTGGGGGGGGGGGAGGGGATGGTACACACTGCTGTTACTGAGCGTCGGTGGGGGGAGGGAGGGGATGGTACACACTGCTGTTAGTGTGTGTCGGTGGGGGGGAGGGAGGTGATGGTACACACTGTTGTTACTGAGCGTCGGTGGGGGGGGAGGGGATGGTACACACTGCTGTTACTGAGCGTCGGTGGGGGGGAGGGAGGGGATGGTACACACTGCTGTTACTGAGCGTCAGTGGGGGGGAGGGAGGGGATGGTACACACTGCTGTTACTGAGCGTCGGTGGGGGGGGAGGGAGGGGATGGTACACACTGCTGTTACTGAGCGTCGGTGGGGGGGAGGGAGGGGATGGTACACACTGCTGTTACTGAGCGTCGGTGGGGGGGGAGGGAGGGGATGGTACACACTGCTGTTACTGAGTGTCGGTGGGGGGGGAGGGGATGGTACACACTGCTGTTACTGAGCGTCGGTGGGGGGGGGAGGGGATGGTACACACTGCTGTTACTGAGTGTCGGTGGGGGGGGAGGGGATGGTACACACTGCTGTTACTGAGGTTCGGTGGGTGGGGCAGGTAGGGGATGGTACACACTGCTGTTACTGAGCATCGGTGGGGGGGGAGGGAGGGGATGGTACACACTGCTGTTACTGAGCGTCGGTGGGGGGAGGGAGGGGATGGTACACACTGCTGTTACTGAGCGTCGGTGGCGGGGAGGGAGGGGATGGTACACACTGCTGTTACTGAGCGTCGGTGGGGGGAGGGAGGGGATGGTACACACTGCTGTTACTGAGCGTCGGTGGGGGGAGGGAGGGGATGGTACACACTGCTGTTACTGAGCGTCGGTGGGGGGAGGGAGGGGATGGTACACACTGCTGTTACTGAGCGTCGGTGGGGGAGGGAGGGGATGGTACACACTGCTGTTACTGAGCGTCGGTGGGGGAGGGAGGGGATGGTACACACTGCTGTTACTGAGCGTCGGTGGGGGTGGAGGGAGGGGATGGTACACACTGCTGTTACTGAGCGTCGGTGGGGGGAGGGAGGGGATGGTACACACTGCTGTTACTGAGCGTCGGTGGGGGAGGGAGGGGATGGTACACACTGCTGTTACTGAGCGTCGGTGGGTGAGGGAGGGGATGGTACACACTGCTGTTACTGAGCGTCGGTGGGGGGGGAGGGAGGGGATGGTACACACTGCTGTTACTGAGCGTCGGTGGGGGGAGGGAGGTGATGGTACACACTGCTGTTACTGAGTGTCGGTGGGGAGGGAGGGGATGGTACACACTGCTGTTACTGAGCGTCGGTGGGGGGAGGGAGGGGATGGTACACACTGCTGTTACTGAGCGTCGGTGGGGGGGAGGGGATGGTACACACTGTTGTTACTGAGCGTCGGTGGGGGAGGGAGGGGATGGTACACACTGCTGTTACTGAGCGTCGGTGGGGGGAGGGAGGGGATGGTACACACTGCTGTTACTGAGCGTCGGTGGGGGGGAGGGGATGGTACACACTGCTGTTACTGAGCGTCGGTGGGGGGGGAGGGAGGGGATGGTACACACTGCTGTTACTGAGCGTCGGTGGGGGGGGGAGGGGATGGTACACACTGCTGTTACTGAGCTTCGGTGGGGGGAGGGAGGGGATGGTACACACTGCTGTTACTGAGCGTCGGTGGGGGGAGGGAGGGGATGGTACACACTGCTGTTACTGAGCGTCGGTGGGGGGAGGGAGGGAATGGTACACACTGCTGTTACTGAGTGTCGGTGGGGGGGAGGGAGGGGATGGTACACACTGCTGTTACTGAGCGTCGGTGGGGGGGGAGGGAGGGGATGGTACACACTGCTGTTACTGAGCGTCGGTGGGGGGGAGGGAGGGGATGGTACACACTGCTGTTACTGTGCGTCGGTGGGGGGAGGGAGGGGATGGTACACACTGCTGTTACTGAGTGTCGGTGGGGGGGAGGGAGGGGATGGTACACACTGCTGTTACTGAGCGTCGGTGGGGGGGAGGGAGGGGATGGTACACACTGCTGTTACTGAGTGTCGGTGGGGGGAGGGAGGGGATGGTACACACTGCTGTTACTGAGTGTCGGTGGGGGGGGGAGGGGATGGTACACACTGCTGTTACTGAGTGTCGGTGGGGGGGAGGGAGGGGATGGTACACACTGCTGTTACTGAGCGTCAGTGGGGGGAGGGAGGGGATGGTACACACTGCTGTTACTGAGCGTCGGTGGGGGGAGGGAGGGGATGGTACACACTGCTGTTACTGAGCGTCGGTGGGGGGGAGGGAGGGGATGGTACACACTGCTGTTACTGAGCGACGGTGGGGGGGGGGAGGGGATGGTACACACTGCTGTTACTGAGTGTCGGTGGGGGGGGGAGGGGATGGTACACACTGCTGTTACTGAGGGTCGGTGGGGGGGGAGGGAGGGGATGGTACACACTGCTGTTACTGAGGGTCGGTGGGGGGGGAGGGAGGGGATGGTACACACTGCTGTTACTGAGCGTCGGTGGGGGGAGGGAGGGGATGGTACACACTGCTGTTACTGAGCGTCGGTGGGGGGAGGGAGGGGATGGGACACACTGCTGTTACTGAGCGTCGGTGGAGGGAGGGGATGGTACACACTGCTGTTACTGAGTGTCGGTGGGGGGGGGGAGGGGATGGTACACACTGCTGTTACTGAGCGTCGGTGGGCGGAGGGAGGGGATGGTACACACTGCTGTTACTGAGCGTCGGTGGGGGGGGAGGGAGGGGATGGTACACACTGCTGTTACTGAGCGTCGGTGGGGGGGGAGGGAGGGGATGGTACACACTGCTGTTACTGAGTGTCGGTGGGGGGGAGGGGATGGTACACACTGCTGTTACTGAGCGTCGGTGGGGGGGGAGGGAGGGGATGGTACACACTGCTGTTACTGAGCGTCGGTGGGGGGGGGAGGGGATGGTACACACTGCTGTTACTGAGCGTCGGTGGGGTGGGGGGAGGGGATGGTACACACTGCTGTTACTGAGTGTCGGTGGGGGGGAGGGAGGGGATGGTACACACTGCTGTTACTGAGTGTCGGTGGGGGGGAGGGAGGGGATGGTACACACTGCTGTTACTGAGCGTCGGTGGGGGAGGGAGGGGATGGTACACACTGCTGTTACTGAGGGTCGGTGGGGAGGGAGGGGATGGTACACACTGCTGTTACTGAGGGTCGGTGGGGAGGGAGGGGATGGTACACACTGCTGTTACTGAGCGTCGGTGGGGGGGAGGGAGGGGATGGTACACACTGCTGTTACTGAGCGTCGGTGCGGGGGGGAGGGGATGGTACACACTGCTGTTACTGAGCGTCGGTGGGGGGGGGAGGGGATGGTACACACTGCTGTTACTGAGCGTCGGTGGGGGGGGGGAGGGGATGGTACACACTGCTGTTACTGAGCGTCGGTGGGGGGGGGAGGGGATGGTACACACTGCTGTTACTGAGCGTCGGTGGGGGAGGGAGGGGATGGTACACACTGCTGTTACTGAGCGTCGGTGGGGGGGAGGGAGGGGATGGTACACACTGCTGTTACTGAGTGTCGGTGGGGGAGGGAGGGGATGGTACACACTGCTGTTACTGAGTGTCGGTGGGGGGAGAGGGAGGGGATGGTACACACTGCTGTTACTGAGTGTCGGTGGCGGGAGGGAGGGGATGGTACAAACTGCTGTTACTGAGTGTCGGTGGGGGGAGGGAGGGGATGGTACACACTGCTGTTACTGAGCGTAGGTGGGGGGGGTGGGAGGGGATGGTACACACTGCTGTTACTGAGCGTCGGTGGGGAGTGAGGGAGGGGATGGTACACACTGCTGTTACTGAGCGT
Organism: Chiloscyllium plagiosum; assembly: GCF_037043375.1. Classification (NCBI taxonomy): domain Eukaryota; kingdom Metazoa; phylum Chordata; class Chondrichthyes; order Orectolobiformes; family Hemiscylliidae; genus Chiloscyllium; species Chiloscyllium plagiosum. The sequence goes on along the minus strand of NW_028270141.1, from coordinate 164,054,647 downwards.
CGGTGGGGGGGGAGGGGATGGTACACACTGCTGTTACTGAGTGTCGGTGGGGGGGAGGGAGGGGATGGTACACACTGCTGTTACTGAGCGTCGGTGGGGGGGGAGGGAGGGGATGGTACACACTGCTGTTACTGAGTGTCGGTGGGGGGGAGGGAGGGGATGGTACACACTGCTGTTACTGAGCATCGGTGGGGGGAGGGAGGGGATGGTACACACTGCTGTTACTGAGCGTCGGTGGGGGGGGGAGGGGATGGTACACACTGCTGTTACTGAGCGTCGGTGGGGGGGGGAGGGGATGGTACACACTGCTGTTACTGAGCGTCGGTGGGGGGTGGGAGGGGATGGTACACACTGCTGTTACTGAGTGTCGGTGGGGGAGGGAGGGGATGGTACACACTGCTGTTACTGAGTGTCGGTGGGGGGGGAGGGAGGGGATGGTACACACTGCTGTTACTGAGTGTCGGTGGCGGGGGGAGGGAGGGGATGGTACACACTGCTGTTACTGAGCGTCGGTGGGGGGGGGAGGGGATGGTACACACTGCTGTTACTGAGCGTCGGTGGGGGGAGGGAGGGGATGGTACACACTGCTGTTACTGAGCGTCGGTGGGGGGGGGGGAGGGGATGGTACACACTGCTGTTACTGAGCGTCGGTGGGGGGGAGGGAGGGGATGGTACACACTGCTGTTACTGAGTGTCGGTGGGGGGGGGAGGGGATGGTACACACTGCTGTTACTGAGTGTCGGTGGGGGGGGGGGAGGGGATGGTACACACTGCTGTTACTGAGTGTCGGTGGGGGGGGAGGGAGGGGATGGTACACACTGCTGTTACTGAGCGTCGGTGGGGGGGAGGGAGGGGATGGTACACACTGCTGTTACTGAGCGTCGGTGGGGGGAGGGAGGGGATGGTACACACTGCTGTTACTGAGTGTCGGTGGGGGGGGGGGAGGGGATGGTACACACTGCTGTTACTGAGTGTCGGTGGGGGGAGGGAGGGGATGGTACACACTGCTGTTACTGAGTGTCGGTGGGGGGGGAGGGAGGGGATGGTACACACTGCTGTTACTGAGCGTCGGTGGGGGGGGGAGGGGATGGTACACACTGCTGTTACTGAGCGTCGGTGGGGGGGGAGGGAGGGGATGGTACACACTGCTGTTACTGAGTGACGGTGGGGGGGGAGGGGATGGTACACACTGCTGTTACTGAGTGTCGGTGGGGGGGGAGGGGATGGTACACACTGCTGTTACTGAGTGTCGGTGGGGGGGGAGGGGATGGTACACACTGCTGTTACTGAGCGTCGGTGGGGGGGGGAGGGGATGGTACACACTGCTGTTACTGAGTGTCGGTGGGGGGGGAGGGGATGGTACACACTGCTGTTACTGAGGTTCGGTGGGTGGGGCAGGTAGGGGATGGTACACACTGCTGTTACTGAGCGTCGGTGGGGGGGGGAGGGGATGGTACACACTGCTGTTACTGAGCGTCGGTGGGGGGGGAGGGAGGGGATGGTACACACTGCTGTTACTGAGTGTCGGTGGGGGGGAGGGAGGGGATGGTACACACTGCTGTTACTGAGCGTCGGTGGGGGGAGGGAGGGGATGGTACACACTGCTGTTACTGAGCGTCGGTGGGGGGGGAGGGGATGGTACACACTGCTGTTACTGAGCGTCGGTGGGGGGGGGAGGGGATGGTACACACTGCTGTTACTGAGCGTCGGTGGGGGGTGGGAGGGGATGGTACACACTGCTGTTACTGAGTGTCGGTGGGGGAGGGAGGGGATGGTACACACTGCTGTTACTGAGTGTCGGTGGGGGGGGAGGGAGGGGATGGTACACACTGCTGTTACTGAGTGTCGGTGGCGGGGGGAGGGAGGGGATGGTACACACTGCTGTTACTGAGCGTCGGTGGGGGGGGGAGGGGATGGTACACACTGCTGTTACTGAGCGTCGGTGGGGGGAGGGAGGGGATGGTACACACTGCTGTTACTGAGCGTCGGTGGGGGGGGGGGAGGGGATGGTACACACTGCTGTTACTGAGCGTCGGTGGGGGGGAGGGAGGGGATGGTACACACTGCTGTTACTGAGTGTCGGTGGGGGGGGGAGGGAGGGGATGGTACACACTGCTGTTACTGAGCGTCGGTGGGGGGGGGAGGGGATGGTACACACTGCTGTTACTGAGCGTCGGTGGGGGGAGGGAGGGGATGGTACACACTGCTGTTACTGAGCGTCGGTGTGGGGGGGGGAGGGGATGGTACACACTGCTGTTACTGAGCGTCGTTGGGGGGGAGGGAGGGGATGGTACACACTGCTGTTACTGAGCGTCGGTGGGGGGGGGGGAGGGGATGGTACACACTGCTGTTACTGAGCGTCGGTGGGGGGAGGGAGGGGATGGTACACACTGCTGTTACTGAGTGTCGGTGGGGGAGGGAGGGGATGGTACACACTGCTGTTACTGAGCGTCGGTGGGGGGGAGGGAGGGGATGGTACACACTGCTGTTACTGAGTGTCGGTGGGGGGGGGAGGGAGGGGATGGTACACACTGCTGTTACTGAGCGTCGGTGGGGGGGGGAGGGGATGGTACACACTGCTGTTACTGAGCGTCGGTGGGGGGAGGGAGGGGATGGTACACACTGCTGTTACTGAGTGTCGGTGGGGGGAGGGAGGGGATGGTACACACTGCTGTTACTGAGCGTCGGTGGGGGGGGGGGAGGGGATGGTACACACTCCTGTTACTGAGTGTCGGTGGGGGAGGGAGTGAGTGTTTGTGGATGTGGTGCCAATCAAGCCCCTGCTTTGTCCTGGATGGTGTTGAGCTTCTTGAGTGTTGTTGGAGCTGCCCCCATCCGGGGCAAGTGGGGAGTATTCCCTCCCACTCCTGACTTGTACCTTGTAGATGGTGGACAGGCTTCGGGGAGTCAGGAGGGGGGTTACTCACCGCAGTATTCCCAGCCTCTGACCTGCTCTTGTAGCCGCTGTGTTAATGGGGTGAGTCCAGTTGAGTTTCTGGTCCATGGTAACCCCCAGGATGTTGATAGTGGGGGATTCAGTGAAGGGACCACCACTGAGGGTCAATGGGCAGGGGTTAGATTGTCTCTTATTGGAGATGGTTTTTATGTCAAGGGCTGTCCCTCTCCCCTCCCCTCTGGAATCCAGCTCTTTTGTCCATGTTTGACCCAAGGCTGGAGTGAGGTCAGGAGCTGAGTGACCCTGGAGGAACCCAAACTGGGTGTCACTGTTACTGACTCCTTCCATCACGTTACTGAGGGTCGAGGGGAGACTGATGGGGGGGTAATTGGCCGGGTTGGATTGGTTCTGCTATTAATGTACAGGGATGGAAATGTGTTGCTGGAAAAGCGCAGCAGGTCAGGCAGCATCTAGGGAACAGGGGAATCGACGTTTCGGGCATTAGCCCTTCTTCAGGAATGGGCTATTAATGTACAGGACATACCAGAACAGGTCAGATTAAAGCCAATGGAAGAAATGGAATTCTTCAAATATCACTCATCAGAGGGCAGAGAGTCAGGGGGAATCAGCAATGGGCTGACCAAGGAGGGGCAGAGTCACATCAGCTGCCTTCCTCTGCAGCGGATACTCCCTTCATTCTGGTATCATACACCAAAGACCTTTCTGCATCATAGCCTGTTATCACATGGAGTACAGAACTCAGCTCCAAACAGACCTTGGGTCTACAATCAGATCTTCAGGAACCGCAGGTCAGAACGCCGTGAGGTCAGACTTCACCTTCTGGAGAGAAACATTGTCCGAGATCTCCTCAGTGTTCGGCAATGTTCGATATATCTGGATAAACGGTAAAAGGGGCAAATTGAAATGGGCAAGTATGGTTTTGGCACAATGTTAGAGCGTCAGTTTAAAATGGCTCCAATATCCATCAGGCAGGGACCATTGCTTCGTTAAAACCCTGCAGCGGATTTGCGGCTTTGCCAAAGGGGTTAATGACACAGACTCCTCCTTTACTTTCGGGTCATTGGTCTCACTCCAAAGTAATAACATCAGGGGAGTGGCCAGAACATGCTCAGGATATCTGCTGCAGAAGATGACAAACCAAACAACGAGATCAGAACCAATCACATCCATCCGAATACAGCACGGGTCAGGGTTCAAGCCTTTCATTATTGAGGCTCGATGATTATTCTAGATTTATTTAACAAATACACAATCAAACGTTCCCAGTTCATGCAATTCGACTCAATAATTCAACTGACTTATGCAATGACTCTGCAAACTACACAATTACATTCAAAAATTACATTGCTGCTGTTATTACAGTGAGACACGGTCACTGTCCCAGTGAGGACACTGCTGTTATTACAGTGAGACACAGTCACTGTCCCAGTGAGGGACACTGCTGTTATTACAGTGAGACACGGTCACTGTCCCAGTGAGGGACGCTGCTGTTATTACAGTGAGACACGGTCACTGTCCCAGTGAGGGACACTGCTGTTATTACAGTGAGACACGGTCACTGTCCCAGTGAGGACACTGCTGTTATTACAGTGAGACACAGTCACTGTCCCAGTGAGGGACACTGCTGTTATTACAGTGAGACACGGTCACTGTCCCAGTGAGGGACACTGCTGTTATTACAGTGAGACACAGTCACTGTCCCAGTGAGAGACACTGCTGTTATTACAGTGAGACACGGTCACTGTCCCAGTGAGAGACACTGCTGTTATTACAGTGAGACACAGTCACTGTCCCAGTGAGAGACACTGCTGTTATTACAGTGAGACACAGTCACTGTCCCAGTGAGAGACACTGCTGTTATTACAGTGAGACACGGTCACTGTCCCAGTGAGGGACACTGCTGTTATTACAGTGAGACACAGTCACTGTCCCAGTGAGGGACACTGCTGTTATTACAGTGAGACACGGTCACTGTCCCAGTGAGGGACACTGCTGTTATTACAGTGAGACACAGTCACTGTCCCAGTGAGAGACACTGCTGTTATTACAGTGAGACACGGTCACTGTCCCAGTGAGAGACACTGCTGTTATTACAGTGAGACACGGTCACTGTCCCAGTGAGGGACACTGCTGTTATTACAGTGAGACACAGTCACTGTCCCAGTGAGGGACACTGCTGTTATTACAGTGAGACACAGTCACTGTCCCAGTGAGGGACACTGCTGTTATTACAGTGAGACACCGTCACTGTCCCAGTGAGGGACACTGCTGTTATTACAGTGAGACACGGTCACTGTCCCAGTGAGGGACACTGCTGTTATTACAGTGAGACACAGTCACTGTCCCAGTGAGGGACACTGCTGTTATTACAGTGAGACACCGTCACTGTCCCAGTGAGGGACACTGCTGTTATTACAGTGAGACACAGTCACTGTCCCAGTGAGGGACACTGCTGTTATTACAGTGAGACACCGTCACTGTCCCAGTGTTGGGCACTGCTGTTATTACAGTGAGACACGGTCACTGTCCCAGTGAGGGACACTGCTGTTATTACAGTGAGACACAGTCACTGTCCCAGTGTGGGGCACTGCTGTTATTACAGTGAGACACGGTCACTGTCCCAGTGAGGGACACTGCTGTTATTACAGTAAGACACAGTCACTGTCCCAGTGAGGGACACTGCTGTTATTACAGTGAGACACGGTCACTGTCCCAGTGAGGGACACTGCTGTTATTACAGTGAGACACGGTCACTGTCCCAGTGAGGGACACTGCTGTTATTACAGTGAGACACGCTCACTGTCCCAGTGAGGGACACTGCTGTTATTACAGTGAGACACGGTCACTGTCCCAGTGAGGGACACTGCTGTTATTACAGTGAGACACGCTCACTGTCCCAGTGTGGGGCACTGCTGTTATTACAGTGAGACACAGTCACTGTCCCAGTGAGGGACACTGCTGTTATTACAGTGAGACACCGTCACTGTCCCAGTGAGGGGCACTGCTGTTATTACAGTGAGACACGGTCACTGTCCCAGTGAGGGACACTGCTGTTATTACAGTGAGACACGGTCACTGTCCCAGTGAGGGACACTGCTGTTATTACAGTGAGACACGATCACTGTCCCAGTGAGGGGCCGTGCTGTTATTACAGTGAGACACGGTCACTGTCCCAGTGAGGGCCACTGCTGTTATTACAGTGAGACACAGTCACTGTCCTAGTGTGGGGCACTGCTGTTATTACAGTGAGACACAGTCACTGTCCCAGTGAGGGACACTGCTGTTATTACAGTGAGACACGGTCACTGTCCCAGTGAGGGACACTGCTGTTATTACAGTGAGACACAGTCACTGTCCCAGTGAGGGGCACTGCTGTTATTACAGTGAGACACAGTCACTGTCCCAATGAGGGACACTGCTGTTATTACAGTGAGACACAGTCACTGTCCCAGCGAGGGGCACTGCTGTTATTACAGTGAGACACAGTCACTGTCCCAGTGAGGGACACTGCTGTTATTACAGTGAGACACGGTCACTGTCCCAGCGAGGGACACTGCTGTTATTACAGTGAGACACAGTCACTGTCCCAGTGAGGGGCACTGCTGTTATTACAGTGAGGCACAGTCACTGTCCCAGTGAGGGACACTGCTGTTATTACAGTGAGGCACGATCACTGTCCCAGTGAGGGACACTGCTGTTATTACAGTGAGACACAGTCACTGTCCCAGTGAGGGACACTGCTGTTATTACAGTGAGACACGGTCACTGTCCCAGTGTGGGGCACTGCTGTTATTACAGTGAGACACAGTCACTGTCCCAGTGAGGGACACTGCTGTTATTACAGTGAGACACGGTCACTGTCCCAGTGTGGGGCACTGCTGTTATTACAGTGAGACACAGTCACTGTCCCAGTGAGGGACACTGCTGTTATTACAGTGAGACACAGTCACTGTCCCAGTGAGGGACACTGCTGTTATTACAGTGAGACACGGTCACTGTCCCAGTGAGGGACACTGCTGTTATTACAGTGAGACACAGTCACTGTCCCAGTGAGGGACACTGCTGTTATTACAGTGAGGCACGATCACTGTCCCAGTGTGGGGCACTGCTGTTATTACAGTGAGACACAGTCACTGTCCCAGTGAGGGACACTGCTGTTATTACAGTGAGACACGGTCACTGTCCCAGTGAGGGGCACTGCTGTTATTACAGTGAGACACAGTCACTGTCCCAGTGAGGGACACTGCTGTTATTACAGTGAGACACGGTCACTGTCCCAGTGAGGGGCACTGCTGTTATTACAGTGAGACACAGTCACTGTCCCAGTGAGGGACACTGCTGTTATTACAGTGAGACACGGTCACTGTCCCAGTGAGGGGCACTGCTGTTATTACAGTGAGACACAGTCACTGTCCCAGTGAGGGACACTGCTGTTATTACAATGAGACACGGTCACGGGCCCAGTGTGGGGCACTGCTGTTATTACAGTGAGACACAGTCACTGTCCCAGTGAGGGACACTGCTGTTATTACAGTGAGACACGGTCACTGTCCCAGTGAGGGACACTGCTGTTATTACAGTGAGACACAGTCACTGTCCCAGTGAGGGGCACTGCTGTTATTACAGTGAGGCACAGTCACTGTCCCAGTGAGGGACACTGCTGTTATTACAGTGAGGCACGATCACTGTCCCAGTGAGGGACACTGCTGTTATTACAGTGAGACACAGTCACTGTCCCAGTGAGGGACACTGCTGTTATTACAGTGAGACACGGTCACTGTCCCAGTGAGGGGCACTGCTGTTATTACAGTGAGACACGGTCACTGTCCCAGTGAGGGACACTGCTGTTATTACAGTGAGACACGGTCACTGTCCCAGTGTGGGGCACTGCTGTTATTACAGTGAGACACGGTCACTGTCCCAGTGAGGGACACTGCTGTTATTACAGTGAGACACGGTCACTGTCCCAGTGAGGGACACTGCTGTTATTACAGTGAGACACAGTCACTGTCCCAGTGAGGGACACTGCTGTTATTACAGTGAGACACGGTCACTGTCCCAGTGAGGGACACTGCTGTTATTACAGTGAGACACAGTCACTGTCCCAGTGAGGGACACTGCTGTTATTACAGTGAGGCACGATCACTGTCCCAGTGTGGGGCACTGCTGTTGTTACAGTGAGACACAGTCACTGTCCCAGTGAGGGACACTGCTGTTATTACAGTGAGACACGGTCACTGTCCCAGTGAGGGGCACTGCTGTTATTACAGTGAGACACAGTCACTGTCCCAGTGAGGGACACTGCTGTTATTACAGTGAGACACGGTCACTGTCCCAGTGAGGGGCACTGCTGTTATTACAGTGAGACACAGTCACTGTCCCAGTGAGGGACACTGCTGTTATTACAGTGAGACACGGTCACTGTCCCAGTGAGGGACACTGCTGTTATTACAGTGAGACACAGTCACTGTCCCAGTGAGGGTCACTGCTGTTATTACAGTGAGACACGGTCACTGTCCCAGTGAGGGACACTGCTGTTATTACAGTGAGACACGGTCACTGTCCCAGTGAGAATCACTGCTGTTATTACAGTGAGACACGGTCACTGTCCCAGTGAGGGACACTGCTGTTATTACAGTGAGACACGGTCACTGTCCCAGTGAGGGGCACTGCTGTTATTACAGTGAGACACGGTCACTGTCCCAGTGAGGGGCACTGCTGTTATTACAGTGAGACACGGTCACTGTCCCAGTGAGGGGCACCGCTGTTATTACAGTGAGACACGGTCACTGTCCCAGTGAGGGACACCGCTGTTATTACAGTGAGACACGGTCACTGTCCCAGTGAGGGACACCGCTGTTATTACAGTGAGACACGGTCACTGTCCCAGTGAGGGACACCGCTGTTATTACAGTGAGACACGGTCACTGTCCCAGTGAGGGACACTGCTGTTATTACAGTGAGACACGGTCACTGTCCCAGTGAGAGACACTGCTGTTATTACAGTGAGACACGGTCACTGTCCCAGTGAGGGACACTGCTGTTATTACAGTGAGACACGGTCACTGTCCCAGTGAGGGACACTGCTGTTATTACAGTGAGACACGGTCACTGTCCCAGTGAGGGACACTGCTGTTATTACAGTGAGACACGGTCACTGTCCCAGTGAGGGACACTGCTGTTATTACAGTGAGACACGGTCACTGTCCCAGTGAGGGACACTGCTGTTATTACAGTGAGACACGGTCACTGTCCCAGTGAGGGACACTGCTGTTATTACAGTGAGACACGGTCACTGTCCCAGTGAGTGACACTGCTGTTATTACAGTGAGACACGGTCACTGTCCCAGTGAGAGACACTGCTGTTATTACAGTGAGACACAGTCACTGTCCCAGTGAGGGACACTGCTGTTATTACAGTGAGACACAGTCACTGTCCCAGTGAGAGACACTGCTGTTATTACAGTGAGACACAGTCACTGTCCCAGTGGGAGACACTGCTGCTATTACAGTGAGACACAGTCACTGTCCCAGTGAGGGACACTGCTGTTATTACAGTGAGACACAGTCACTGTCCCAGTGAGGGTCACTGCTGTTATTACAGTGAGACACGGTCACTGTCCCAGTGAGGGACACTGCTGTTATTACAGTGAGACACAGTCACTGTCCCAGAGAGAGTCCCTGCTGTTATTACAGTGAAGCACGGTCACTGTCCCAGTGAGGGACAGTGCTGTTATTACAGTGAGACACGGTCACTGTCCCAGTGTGGGACACTGCTGTTATTACAGTGAGACACGGTCACTGTCCCAGTGAGGGACACTGCTGTTATTACAGTGAGACACAGTCACTGTCCCAGTGAGGGACACTGCTGTTATTACAGTGAGACACGGTCACTGTCCCAGTGAGGGACACTGCTGTTATTACAGTGAGACACGGTCACTGTCCCAGTGAGTGACACTGCTGTTATTACAGTGAGACACGGTCACTGTCCCAGTGAGAGACACTGCTGTTATTACAGTGAGACACAGTCACTGTCCCAGTGAGGGACACTGCTGTTATTACAGTGAGACACAGTCACTGTCCCAGTGAGAGACACTGCTGTTATTACAGTGAGACACAGTCACTGTCCCAGTGGGAGACACTGCTGCTATTACAGTGAGACACAGTCACTGTCCCAGTGAGGGACACTGCTGTTATTACAGTGAGACACAGTCACTGTCCCAGTGAGGGTCACTGCTGTTATTACAGTGAGACACGGTCACTGTCCCAGTGAGGGACACTGCTGTTATTACAGTGAGACACAGTCACTGTCCCAGAGAGAGTCCCTGCTGTTATTACAGTGAGGCACGGTCACTGTCCCAGTGAGGGACAGTGCTGTTATTACAGTGAGACACGGTCACTGTCCCAGTGTGGGACACTGCTGTTATTACAGTGAGACACGGTCACTGTCCCAGTGAGGGACACTGCTGTTATTACAGTGAGACACGGTCACTGTCCCAGTGAGGGACACTGCTGTTATTACAGTGAGACACGGTCACTGTCCCAGTGAGGGACACTGCTGTTATTACAGTGAGACACGGTCACTGTCCCAGTGAGGGGCACTGCTGTTATTACAGTGAGACACGGTCACTGTCCCAGTGAGGGACACTGCTGTTATTACAGTGAGACACGGTCACTGTCCCAGTGAGGGGCACTGCTGTTATTACAGTGAGACACAGTCACTGTCCCAGTGAGGGACACTGCTGTTATTACAGTGAGACACGGTCACTGTCCCAGTGTGGGCCACTGCTGTCATTACAGTGAGACACGGTCACTGTCCCAGTGAGGGGCACTGCTGTTATTACAGTGAGACACGATCACTGTCCCAGTGAGGGACACTGCTGTTATTACAGTGAGACACGGTCACTGTCCCAGTGAGGGACACTGCTGTTATTATAGTGAGACACGGTCACTGTCCCAGTGAGGGACACTGCTGTTATTACAGTGAGACACAGTCACTGTCCCAGTGAGGGACACTGCTGTTATTACAGTGAGACACAGTCACTGTCCCAGTGAGGGACACTGCTGTTATTACAGTGAGACACAGTCACTGTCCCAGTGAGGGACACTGCTGTTATTACAGTGAGACACGGTCACTGTCCCAGTGAGGGACACTGCTGTTATTACAGTGAGACACGGTCACTGTCCCAGTGAGGGACACTGCTGTTATTACAGTGAGACACAGTCACTGTCCCAGTGAGAGACACTGCTGTTATTACAGTGAGACACAGTCACTGTCCCAGTGAGGGACACTGCTGTTATTACAGTGAGACACGGTCACTGTCCCAGTGAGGGACACTGCTGTTATTACAGTGAGACACGGTCACTGTCCCAGTGAGGGACACTGCTGTTATTACAGTGAGACACGGTCACTGTCCCAGTGAGGGACACTGCTGTTATTACTGTAAGACACAGTCACTGTCCCAGTGTTGGGCTCTGCTGTTATTACAGTGAGACACAGTCACTGTCCCAGTGAGGGGCACTGCTGTTATTATAGTGAGACACGGTCACTGTCCCAGTGAGGGACACTGCTGTTATTACAGTGAGACACAGTCACTGTCCCAGTGAGGGACACTGCTGTTATTACAGTGAGACACAGTCACTGTCCCAGTGAGGGACACTGCTGTTATTACAGTGAGACACGGTCACTGTCCCAGTGAGGGACACTGCTGTTATTACAGTGAGACACAGTCACTGTCCCAGTGAGGGGCACTGCTGTTATTACAGTGAAGCACGTTCACTGTCCCAGTGAGGGACACTGCTGTTATTACAGTGAGACACAGTCACTGTCCCAGTGAGGGACACTGCTGTTATTACAGTGGGACACAGTCACTGTCCCTGTGAGGGGCACTGCTGTTATTATAGTGAGACACGGTCACTGTCCCAGTGAGGGACACTGCTGTTATTACAGTGAGACACGGTCACTGTCCCAGTGAGGGTCACTGCTGTTATAACAGTGAGACACGGTCACTGTTCCAGTGAGGGACACTGCTGTTATTACAGTAAGACACAGTCACTGTCCCAGTGAGGGGCACTGCTGTTATTACAGTGAGACACGGTCACTGTCCCAGTGAGGGACACTGCTGTTATTACAGTGAGACACGGTCACTGTCCCAGTGTGGGGCACTGCTGTTATTACAGTGAGACACAGTCACTGTCCCAGTGAGGGACACTGCTGTTATTACAGTGAGACACGGTCACTGTCCCAGTTTGGGGCACTGCTGTTATTACAGTGAGACACAGTCACTGTCCCAGTGAGGGTCACTGCTGTTATTACAGTAAGACACAGTCACTGTCCCAGTGAGGGACACTGCTGTCATTACAGTGAGACACAGTCACTGTCCCAGTGAGGGACACTGCTGTTATTACAGTGAGACACAGTCACTGTCCCAGAGAGAGTCCCTGCTGTTATTACAGTGAGGCACGGTCACTGTCCCAGTGAGGGACAGTGCTGTTATTACAGTGAGACACGGTCACTGTCCCAGTGTGGGACACTGCTGTTATTACAGTGAGACACGGTCACTGTCCCAGTGAGGGACACTGCTGTTATTACAGTGAGACACGGTCACTGTCCCAGTGAGGGTCACTGCTGTTATTACAGTGAGACACAGTCACTGTCCCAGTGAGGGACACTGCTGTTATTACAGTGAGACACGGTCACTGTCCCAGTGAGGGACACTGCTGTTATTAGCGTGAGACACAGTCACTGTCCCAGTGAGGGACACTGCTGTCATTACAGTGAGACACAGTCACTGTCCCAGTGAGGGACACTGCTGTTATTACAGTGAGACACAGTCACTGTCCCAGTGAGGGACACTGCTGTTATTACAGTGAGGCACAGTCACTGTCCCAGTGAGGGACACTGCTGTTATTACAGTGAGACACGCTCACTGTCCCAGTGAGGGGCACTGCTGTTATTACAGTGAGACACGGTCACTGTCCCAGTGAGGGTCACTGCTGTTATTACAGTGAGACACAGTCACTGTCCCAGTGAGGGACACTGCTGTTATTACAGTGAGACACGGTCACTGTCCCAGTGAGGGACACTGCTGTTATTAGCGTGAGACACAGTCACTGTCCCAGTGAGGGACACTGCTGTTATTACAGTGAGACACGGTCACTGTCCCAGTGAGGGACACTGCTGTTATTACAGTGAGACATGGTCACTGTCCCAGTGAGAGACACTGCTGTTCTTACAGTGAGACACGGTCACTGTCCCAGTGAGGGACACTGCTGTTATTACAGTGAGACACGGTCACTGTCCCAGTGAGGGGCACTGCTGTTATTACAATGAGACACGGTCACTGTCCCAGTGAGAGACACTGCTGTTATTACAGTGAGACACGGTCACTGTCCCAGTGAGAGACACTGCTGTTATTACAGTGAGACACGGTCACTGTCCCAGTGAGGGGCACTGCTGTTATTACAATGAGACACGGTCACTGTCCCAGTGAGAGACACTGCTGTTATTACAGTGAGACACGGTCACTGTCCCAGTGAGAGACACTGCTGTTATTACAGTGAGACACAGTCACTGTCCCAGTGAGGGGCACTGCTGTTATTACAGTGAGACACAGTCACTGTCCCAGTGAGGGACACTGCTGTTATTACAGTGAGACACGGTCACTGTCCCAGTGAGGGACACTGCTGTTATTACAGTGAGACACAGTCACTGTCCCAGTGAGGGACACTGCTGTTATTACAGTGAGACACGGTCACTGTCCCAGTGAGGGACATTGCTGTTATTACAGTGAGACACAGTCACTGTCCCAGTGAGGGGCACTGCTGTTATTACAGTGAGACACGGTCACTGTCCCAGTGAGGGACACTGCTGTTATTACAGTGAGACACGGTCACTGTCCCAGTGAGGGACACTGCTGTTATTACAGTGAGACACAGTCACTGTCCCAGTGAGAGACACTGCTGTTTTTACAGTGAGACACAGTCACTGTCCCAGTGAGGGTCACTGCTGTTATTACAGTGAGACACGGTCACTGTCCCAGTGAGGGACACTGCTGTTATTACAGTGAAACACAGTCACTGTCCCAGAGAGAGTCACTGCTGTTATTACAGTGAGGCACGGTCACTGTCCCAGTGAGGGGCACTGCTGTTATTACAGTGAGACACAGTCACTGTCCCAGTGAGGGACACTGCTGTTATTACAGTGAGACACGGTCACTGTCCCAATGAGGGACACTGCTGTTATTACAGTGAGACACGGTCACTGTCCCAGTGAGGGGCACTGCTGTTATTACAGTGAGACACGGTCACTGTCCCAGTGAGGGACACTGCTGTTATTACAGTGAGACACGGTCACTGTCCCAGTGAGGGGCACTGCTGTTATTACAGTGAGACACAGTCACTGTCCCAGTGAGGGACACTGCTGTTATTACAGTGTGACACGGTCACTGTCCCAGTGTGGGGCACTGCTGTTATTACAGTGAGACACGGTCACTGTCCCAGTGAGGGGCACTGCTGTTATTACAGTGAGACACGATCACGGTCCCAGTGAGGGACACTGCTGTTATTACAGTGAGACACGGTCACTGTCCCAGTGAGGGACACTGCTGTTATTACAGTGAGACACGGCCACTGTCCCAGTGAGGGACACTGCTGTTATTACAGTGAGACACAGTCACTGTCCCAGTGAGGGACACTGCTGTTATTACAGTGAGACACAGTCACTGTCCCAGTGAGGGACACTGCTGTTATTACAGTGAGACACAGTCACTGTCCCAGTGAGGGACACTGCTGTTATTACAGTGAGACACGGTCACTGTCCCAGTGAGGGACACTGCTGTTATTACAGTGAGACACGGTCACTGTCCCAGTGAGGGACACTGCTGTTATTACAGTGAGACACAGTCACTGTCCCAGTGAGAGACACTGCTGTTATTACAGTGAGACACAGTCACTGTCCCAGTGAGGGACACTGCTGTTATTACAGTGAGACACGGTCACTGTCCCAGTGAGGGACACTGCTGTTATTACAGTGAGACACGGTCACTGTCCCAGTGAGGGACACTGCTGTTATTACAGTGAGACACGGTCACTGTCCCAGTGAGGGACACTGCTGTTATTACTGTAAGACACAGTCACTGTCCCAGTGTTGGGCTCTGCTGTTATTACAGTGAGACACAGTCACTGTCCCAGTGAGGGGCACTGCTGTTATTATAGTGAGACACGGTCACTGTCCCAGTGAGGGACACTGCTGTTATTACAGTGAGACACAGTCACTGTCCCAGTGAGGGACACTGCTGTTATTACAGTGAGACACAGTCACTGTCCCAGTGAGGGGCACTGCTGTTATTACAGTGAAGCACGTTCACTGTCCCAGTGAGGGACACTGCTGTTATTACAGTGAGACACAGTCACTGTCCCAGTGAGGGACACTGCTGTTATTACAGTGGGACACAGTCACTGTCCCTGTGAGGGGCACTGCTGTTATTATAGTGAGACACGGTCACTGTCCCAGTGAGGGACACTGCTGTTATTACAGTGAGACACGGTCACTGTCCCAGTGAGGGTCACTGCTGTTATTACAGTGAGACACGGTCACTGTCCCAGTGAGGGACACTGCTGTTATTACAGTAAGACACAGTCACTGTCCCAGTGAGGGGCACTGCTGTTATTACAGTGAGACACGGTCACTGTCCCAGTGAGGGACACTGCTGTTATTACAGTGAGACACGGTCACTGTCCCAGTGTGGGGCACTGCTGTTATTACAGTGAGACACAGTCACTGTCCCAGTTTGGGGCACTGCTGTTATTACAGTGAGACACAGTCACTGTCCCAGTGAGGGACACTGCTGTTATTACAGTGAGACACGGTCACTGTCCCAGTGAGGGACACTGCTGTTATTAGCGTGAGACACGGTCACTGTCCCAGTGAGGGACACTGCTGTTATTACAGTGAGACACGGTCACTGTCCCAGTGAGGGACACTGCTGTTATTACAGTGAGACATGGTCACTGTCCCAGTGAGTGACACTGCTGTTCTTACAGTGAGACACGGTCACTGTCCCAGTGAGGGACACTGCTGTTATTACAGTGAGACACGGTCACTGTCCCAGTGAGGGGCACTGCTGTTATTACAATGAGACACGGTCACTGTCCCAGTGAGAGACACTGCTGTTATTACAGTGAGACACGGTCACTGTCCCAGTGAGAGACACTGCTGTTATTACAGTGAGACACGGTCACTGTCCCAGTGAGAGACAGTGCTGTTATTACAGTGAGACACGGTCACTGTCCCAGTGAGGGACACTGCTGTTATTACAGTGAGACACAGTCACTGTCCCAGTGAGGGACACTGCTGTTATTACAGTGAGACACGGTCACTGTCCCAGTGAGGGACACTGCTGTTATTACAGTGAGACACAGTCACTGTCCCAGTGAGGGGCACTGCTGTCATTACAGTGAGACACGGTCACTGTCCCAGTGAGGGGCACTGCTGTTATTACAGTGAGACACGGTCACTGTCCCAGTGTGGGGCACTGCTGTTATTACAGTGAGACACAGTCACTGTCCCAGTGAGGGGCACTGCTGTCATTACAGTGAGACACAGTCACTGTCCCAGTGAGGGACACTGCTGTTATTACAGTGAGACACGGTCACTGTCCCAGTGAGGGACACTGCTGTTATTACAGTGAGACACAGTCACTGTCCCAGTGAGGGACACTGCTGTTATTACAGTGAGACACGGTCACTGTCCCAGTGAGGGACACTGCTGTTATTACAGTGAGACACAGTCACTGTCCCAGTGAGGGACACTGCTGTTATTACAGTGAGACACGGGCACTGTACCAGTGAGGGGCACTGCTGTTATTACAGTGAGACACGGTCACTGTCCCAGTGAGGGACACTGCTGTTATTATAGTGAGACACGGTCACTGTCCCAGTGTGGGACACTGCTGTTATTACAGTGAGACACAGTCACTGTCCCAGTGAGAGACACTGCTGTTATTACAGTGAGACACAGTCACTGTCCCAGTGAGGGACACTGCTGTTATTATAGTGAGACACGGTCACTGTCCCAGTGTGGGACACTGCTGTTATTACAGTGAGACACAGTCACTGTCCCAGTGAGAGACACTGCTGTTATTACAGTGAGACACGGTCACTGTCCCAGTGAGGGACACTGCTGTTATTATAGTGAGACACGGTCACTGTCCCAGTGTGGGACACTGCTGTTATTACAGTGAGACACAGTCACTGTCCCAGTGAGGGACACTGCTGTTATTACAGTGAGACACGGTCACTGTCCCAGTGAGGGACACTGCTGTTATTACAGTGAGGCACGTTCACTGTCCCAGTGAGGGTCACTGCTGTTATTACAGTGAGACACAGTCACTGTCCCAGTGAGGGACACTGCTGTTATTACAGTGAGACAGAGTCACTGTCCCAGTGAGGGACACTGCTGTTATTATAGTGAGACACGGTCACTGTCCCAGTGTGGGACACTGCTGTTATTACAGTGAGACACAGTCACTGTCCCAGTGAGGGACACTGCTGTCATTACAGTGAGACACAGTCACTGTCCCAGTGAGGGACACTGCTGTTATTACAGTGAGACACGGTCACTGTCCCAGTGAGGGACACTGCTGTCATTACAGTGAGACACAGTCACTGTCCCAGTGAGGGACACTGCTGTTATTACAGTGAGACACGGTCACTGTCCCAGTGAGGGACACTGCTGTTATTATAGTGAGACACGGTCACTGTCCCAGTGTGGGACACTGCTGTTATTACAGTGAGACACAGTCACTGTCCCAGTGAGGGGCACTGCTGTTATTATAGTGAGACACGGTCACTGTCCCAGTGTGGGACACTGCTGTTATTACAGTGAGACACGGTCACTGTCCCAGTGAGGGACACTGCTGTCATTACAGTGAGACACAGTCACTGTCCCAGTGAGGGACACTGCTGTTATTACAGTGAGACACGGTCACTGTCCCAGTGAGGGACACTGCTGTTATTATAGTGAGACACGGTCACTGTCCCAGTGTGGGACACTGCTGTTATTACAGTGAGACACAGTCACTGTCCCAGTGAGGGACACTGCTGTTATTATCCTGAGACACGGTCACTGTCCCAGTGTTGGACACTGCTGTTATTACAGTGAGACACAGTCACTGTCCCAGTGAGGGGCACTGCTGTTATTACACTGCGACACGGGCACTGTCCCAGTGAGTGACACTGCTGTTATTACAGTGAGACACAGTCACTGTCCCAGTGCGAGACACTGCTGTTATTACAGTGAGACACAGTCACTGTCCCAGTGAGGGACACTGCTGTTATTACAGTGAGACACAGTCACTGTCCCAGTGGGAGACACTGCTGTTATTACAGTGAGACACAGTCACTGTCCCAGTGAGGGACACTGCTGTTTTTACAGTGAGACACAGTCACTGTCCCAGTGAGGGTCACTGCTGTTATTACAGTGAGACACGGTCACTGTCCCAGTGAGGGACTCTGCTGTTATTACAGTGAGACACAGTCACTGTCCCAGAGAGAGTCACTGCTGTTATTACAGTGAGGCACGGTCACTGTCCCAGTGAGGGGCACTGCTGTTATTACAGTGAGACACAGTCACTGTCCCAGTGAGGGACACTCCTGTTATTACAGTGAGACACGGTCACTGTCCCAGTGAGGGACACTGCTGTTATTACAGTGAGACACGGTCACTGTCCCAGTGAGGGGCACTGCTGTTATTACAGTGAGACACGGTCACTGTCCCAGTGAGGGACACTGCTGTTATTACAGTGAGACACGGTCACTGTCCCAGTGAGGGGCACTGCTGTTATTACAGTGAGACACAGTCACTGTCCCAGTGAGGGACACTGCTGTTATTACAGTGTGACACGGCCACTGTCCCAGTGTGGGGCACTGCTGTTATTACAGTGAGACACGGTCACTGTCCCAGTGAGGGGCACTGCTGTTATTACAGTGAGACACGATCACGGTCCCAGTGAGGGACACTGCTGTTATTACAGTGAGACACGGTCACTGTCCCAGTGAGGGACACTGCTGTTATTACTGTAAGACGCAGTCACTGGCCCAGTGTTGGGCACTGCTGTTATTACAGTGAGACACAGTCACTGTCCCAGTGAGGGGCACTGCTGTTATTATAGTGAGACACGGTCACTGTCCCAGTGAGGGACACTGCTGTTATTACAGTGAAGCACGTTCACTGTCCCAGTGAGGGACACTGCTGTTATTACAGTGAGACACGGTCACTGTCCCAGTGAGGGACACTGCTGTTATTACAGTGAGACACGGTCACTGTCCCAGTGAGGGACACTGCTGTTATTACAGTGAGACACGGTCACTGTCCCAGTGAGGGGCACTGCTGTTATTACAGTGAGACACGGTCACTGTCCCAGTGAGGGACACTGCTGTTATTACAGTGAGACACAGTCACTGTCCCAGTGAGAGACACTGCTGTTATTACAGTGAGACACGGTCACTGTCCCAGTGAGGGACACTGCTGTTATTATAGTGAGACACGGTCACTGTCCCAGTGTGGGACACTGCTGTTATTACAGTGAGACACAGTCACTGTCCCAGTGAGGGACACTGCTGTTATTACAGTGAGACACGGTCACTGTCCCAGTGAGGGACACTGCTGTTATTACAGTGAGGCACGTTCACTGTCCCAGTGAGGGTCACTGCTGTTATTACAGTGAGACACAGTCACTGTCCCAGTGAGGGACACTGCTGTTATTACAGTGAGACAGAGTCACTGTCCCAGTGAGGGACACTGCTGTTATTATAGTGAGACACGGTCACTGTCCCAGTGTGGGACACTGCTGTTATTACAGTGAGACACAGTCACTGTCCCAGTGAGGGACACTGCTGTCATTACAGTGAGACACAGTCACTGTCCCAGTGAGGGACACTGCTGTTATTACAGTGAGACACGGTCACTGTCCCAGTGAGGGACACTGCTGTCATTACAGTGAGACACAGTCACTGTCCCAGTGAGGGACACTGCTGTTATTACAGTGAGACACGGTCACTGTCCCAGTGAGGGACACTGCTGTTATTATAGTGAGACACGGTCACTGTCCCAGTGTGGGACACTGCTGTTATTACAGTGAGACACAGTCACTGTCCCAGTGAGGGGCACTGCTGTTATTATAGTGAGACACGGTCACTGTCCCAGTGTGGGACACTGCTGTTATTACAGTGAGACACGGTCACTGTCCCAGTGAGGGACACTGCTGTCATTACAGTGAGACACAGTCACTGTCCCAGTGAGGGACACTGCTGTTATTACAGTGAGACACGGTCACTGTCCCAGTGAGGGACACTGCTGTTATTATAGTGAGACACGGTCACTGTCCCAGTGTGGGACACTGCTGTTATTACAGTGAGACACAGTCACTGTCCCAGTGAGGGACACTGCTGTTATTATCCTGAGACACGGTCACTGTCCCAGTGTTGGACACTGCTGTTATTACAGTGAGACACAGTCACTGTCCCAGTGAGGGGCACTGCTGTTATTACACTGCGACACGGGCACTGTCCCAGTGAGTGACACTGCTGTTATTACAGTGAGACACAGTCACTGTCCCAGTGCGAGACACTGCTGTTATTACAGTGAGACACAGTCACTGTCCCAGTGAGGGACACTGCTGTTATTACAGTGAGACACAGTCACTGTCCCAGTGGGAGACACTGCTGTTATTACAGTGAGACACAGTCACTGTCCCAGTGAGGGACACTGCTGTTTTTACAGTGAGACACAGTCACTGTCCCAGTGAGGGTCACTGCTGTTATTACAGTGAGACACGGTCACTGTCCCAGTGAGGGACTCTGCTGTTATTACAGTGAGACACAGTCACTGTCCCAGAGAGAGTCACTGCTGTTATTACAGTGAGGCACGGTCACTGTCCCAGTGAGGGGCACTGCTGTTATTACAGTGAGACACAGTCACTGTCCCAGTGAGGGACACTGCTGTTATTACAGTGAGACACGGTCACTGTCCCAGTGAGGGACACTGCTGTTATTACAGTGAGACACGGTCACTGTCCCAGTGAGGGGCACTGCTGTTATTACAGTGAGACACGGTCACTGTCCCAGTGAGGGACACTGCTGTTATTACAGTGAGACACGGTCACTGTCCCAGTGAGGGGCACTGCTGTTATTACAGTGAGACACAGTCACTGTCCCAGTGAGGGACACTGCTGTTATTACAGTGTGACACGGCCACTGTCCCAGTGTGGGGCACTGCTGTTATTACAGTGAGACACGGTCACTGTCCCAGTGAGGGGCACTGCTGTTATTACAGTGAGACACGATCACGGTCCCAGTGAGGGACACTGCTGTTATTACAGTGAGACACGGTCACTGTCCCAGTGAGGGACACTGCTGTTATTACTGTAAGACGCAGTCACTGTCCCAGTGTTGGGCACTGCTGTTATTACAGTGAGACACAGTCACTGTCCCAGTGAGGGGCACTGCTGTTATTATAGTGAGACACGGTCACTGTCCCAGTGAGGGACACTGCTGTTATTACAGTGAAGCACGTTCACTGTCCCAGTGAGGGACACTGCTGTTATTACAGTGAGACACGGTCACTGTCCCAGTGAGGGACACTGCTGTTATTACAGTGAGACACGGTCACTGTCCCAGTGAGGGACACTGCTGTTATTACAGTGAGACACGGTCACTGTCCCAGTGAGGGGCACTGCTGTTATTACAGTGAGACACGGTCACTGTCCCAGTGAGGGACACTGCTGTTATTACAGTGAGACACAGTCACTGTCCCAGTGAGGGACACTGCTGTTTTTACAGTGAGACACAGTCACTGTCCCAGTGAGGGTCACTGCTGTTATTACAGTGAGACACGGTCACTGTCCCAGTGAGGGACACTGCTGTTATTACAGTGAGACACAGTCACTGTCCCAGAGAGAGTCACTGCTGTTATTACAGTGAGGCACGGTCACTGTCCCAGTGAGGGGCACTGCTGTTATTACAGTGAGACACAGTCACTGTCCCAGTGAGGGACACTGCTGTTATTACAGTGAGACACGGTCACTGTCCCAGTGAGGGACACTGCTGTTATTACAGTGAGACACGGTCACTGTCCCAGTGAGGGGCACTGCTGTTATTACAGTGAGACACGGTCACTGTCCCAGTGAGGGACACTGCTGTTATTACAGTGAGACACGGTCACTGTCCCAGTGAGGGGCACTGCTGTTATTACAGTGAGACACAGTCACTGTCCCAGTGAGGGACACTGCTGTTATTACAGTGTGACACGGTCACTGTCCCAGTGTGGGGCACTGCTGTTATTACAGTGAGACACGGTCACTGTCCCAGTGAGGGGCACTGCTGTTATTACAGTGAGACACGATCACGGTCCCAGTGAGGGACACTGCTGTTATTACAGTGAGACACGGTCACTGTCCCAGTGAGGGACACTGCTGTTATTACAGTGAGACACAGTCACTGTCCCAGTGAGGGACACTGCTGTTATGACAGTGAGACACAGTCACTGTCCCAGTGAGGGACACTGCTGTTATTACAGTGAGACACGGTCACTGTCCCAGTGAGGGACACTGCTGTTATTACAGTGAGACACGGTCACTGTCCCAGTGAGGGACACTGCTGTTATTACAGTGAGACACGGTCACTGTCCCAGTGAGGGACACTGCTGTTATTACAGTGAGACACAGTCACTGTCCCAGTGAGAGACACTGCTGTTATTACAGTGAGACACGGTCACTGTCCCAGTGAGGGACACTGCTGTTATTACAGTGAGACACGGTCACTGTCCCAGTGAGGGACACTGCTGTTATTACAGTGAGACACGGTCACTGTCCCAGTGAGGGACACTGCTGTTATTACAGTGAGACACGGTCACTGTCCCAGTGAGGGACACTGCTGTTATTACTGTAAGACACAGTCACTGTCCCAGTGTTGGGCACTGCTGTTATTACAGTGAGACACAGTCACTGTCCCAGTGAGGGGCACTGCTGTTATTATAGTGAGACACGGTCACTGTCCCAGTGAGGGACACTGCTGTTATTACAGTGAAGCACGTTCACTGTCGCAGTGAGGGACACTGCTGTTATTACAGTGAGACACAGTCACTGTCCCAGTGAGGGACACTGCTGTTATTACAGTGAGACACAGTCACTGTCCCAGTGAGGCGCACTGCTGTTATTATAGTGAGACACGGTCACTGTCCCAGTGAGGGACACTGCTGTTATTACAGTGAGACACGGTCACTGTCCCAGTGAGGGTCACTGCTGTTATTACAGTGAGACACGGTCACTGTCCCAGTGAGGGACACTGCTGTTATTACAGTAAGACACAGTCACTGTCCCAGTGAGGGGCACTGCTGTTATTACAGTGAGACACGGTCACTGTCCCAGTAAGGGACACTGCTGTTATTACAGTGAGACACGGTCACTGTCCCAGTGTGGGGCACTGCTGTTATTACAGTGAGACACAGTCACTGTCCCAGTGAGGGACACTGCTGTTATTACAGTGAGACACGGTCACTGTCCCAGTTTGGGGCACTGCTGTTATTACAGTGAGACACAGTCACTGTCCCAGTGAGGGTCACTGCTGTTATTACAGTAAGACACAGTCACTGTCCCAGTGAGGGACACTGCTGTTATTACAGTGAGACACGGTCACTGTCCCAGTGAGGGACACTGCTGTTATTACAGTGAGACACGGTCACTGTCCCAGTGAGGGACACTGCTGTTATTACAGTGAGACACAGTCACTGTCCCAGTGTTGGGCACTGCTGTTATTACAGTGAGACACGGTCACTGTCCCAGTGAGGGACACTGCTGTTATTACAGTGAGACACAGTCACTGTCCCAGTGAGGGACACTGCTGTTATTTCAGTGAGACACAGTCACTGTCCCAGTGAGGGACACTGCTGTTATTACAGTGAGACACGGTCACTGTCCCAGTGAGGGACACTGCTGTTATTACAGTGAGACACGGTCACTGTCCCAGTGAGGGACACTGCTGTTATTACAGTGAGACACGGTCACTGTCCCAGTGAGGGACACTGCTGTTATTACAGTGAGACACAGTCACTGTCCCAGTGAGGGGCACTGCTGTTATTACAGTGAGACACGGTCACTGTCCCAGTGAGGGACACTGCTGTCATTACAGTGAGACACAGTCACTGTCCCAGTGAGGGTCACTGCTGTTATTACAGTAAGACACGGTCACTGTCCCAGTGAGGGGCACTGCTGTTATTACAGTGAGACATGGTCACTGTCCCAGTGAGGGACACTGCTGTTATTACAGTAAGACACAGTCACTGTCCCAGTGAGGGGCACTGCTGTTATTACAGTGAGACATGGTCACTGTCCCAGTGAGGGACACTGCTGTTATTACAGTGAGACACGGTCACTGTCCCAGTGTGGGGCGCTGCTGTTATTACAGTGAGACACAGTCACTGTCCCAGTGAGGGACACTGCTGTTATTACAGTGAGACACAGTCACTGTCCCAGTGAGGGACACTGCTGTTATTACAGTGAGACACAGTCACTGTCCCAGTGAGGGACACTGCTGTTATTACAGTGAGACACGGTCACTGTCCCAGTGTGGGGCACTGCTGTTATTACAGTGAGACACGGTCACTGTCCCAGTGAGGGACACTGCTGTTATTACAGTGAGACACGGTCACTGTCCCAGTGAGGGACACTGCTGTTATTACAGTGAGACACGGTCACTGTCCCAGTGAGGGACACTGCTGTTATTACAGTGAGACACGGTCACTGTCCCAGTGAGGGACACTGCTGTTATTACAGTGAGACACGGTCACTGTCCCAGTGAGGGACACTGCTGTTATTACAGTGAGACACGGTCACTGTCCCAGTGAGGGACACTGCTGTTATTACAGTGAGACATGGTCACTGTCCCAGTGAGGGGCACTGCTATTATTACAATGAGACACGGTCACTGTCCCAGTGAGGGACACTGCTGTTATTACAGTGAGACACAGTCACTGTCCCAGTGAGAGACACTGCTGTTATTACAGTGAGACACGGTCACTGTCCCAGTGAGGGACACTGCTGTTATTACAGTGAGACACGGTCACTGTCCCAGTGAGAGACACTGCTGTTATTACAGTGAGACACGGTCACTGTCCCAGTGAGAGACACTGCTGTTATTACAGTGAGACACGGTCACTGTCCCAGTGAGAGACACTGCTGTTATTACAGTGAGACACGGTCACTGTCCCAGTGAGGGACACTGCTGTTATTACAGTGAGACACAGTCACTGTCCCAGTGAGGGACACTGCTGTTATTACAGTGAGACACGGTCACTGTCCCAGTGAGGGACACTGCTGTTATTACAGTGAGACACGGGCACTGTCCCAGTGAGGGGCACTGCTGTTATTACAGTGAGACACAGTCACTGTCCCAGTGAGGGTCACTGCTGTTATTACAGTGAGACACGGTCACTGTCCCAGTGAGGGACACTGCTGTTATTACAGTGAGACACAGTCACTGTCCCAGAGAGAGTCACTGCTGTTATTACAGTGAGGCACGGTCACTGTCCCAGTGAGGGGCACTGCTGTTATTACAGTGAGACACAGTCACTGTCCCAGTGAGGGACACTGCTGTTATTACAGTGAGACACGGTCACTGTCCCAGTGAGGGACACTGCTGTTATTACAGTGAGACACGGTCACTGTCCCAGTGAGGGGCACTGCTGTTATTACAGTGAGACACGGTCACTGTCCCAGTGAGGGACACTGCTGTTATTACAGTGAGACACGGTCACTGTCCCAGTGAGGGGCACTGCTGTTATTACAGTGAGACACAGTCACTGTCCCAGTGAGGGACACTGCTGTTATTACAGTGTGACACGGTCACTGTCCCAGTGTGGGGCACTGCTGTTATTACAGTGAGACACGGTCACTGCCCCAGTGAGGGGCACTGCTGTTATTACAGTGAGACACGATCACGGTCCCAGTGAGGGACACTGCTGTTATTACAGTGAGACACGGTCACTGTCCCAGTGAGGGACACTGCTGTTATTACAGTGAGACACAGTCACTGTCCCAGTGAGGGACACTGCTGTTATTACAGTGAGACACAGTCACTGTCCCAGTGAGGGACACTGCTGTTATTACAGTGAGACACAGTCACTGTCCCAGTGAGGGACACTGCTGTTATTACAGTGAGACACGGTCACTGTCCCAGTGAGGGACACTGCTGTTATTACAGTGAGACACGGTCACTGTCCCAGTGAGGGACACTGCTGTTATTACAGTGAGACACAGTCACTGTCCCAGTGAGAGACACTGCTGTTATTGCAGTGAGACACGGTCACTGTCCCAGTGAGGGACACTGCTGTTATTACAGTGAGACACGGTCACTGTCCCAGTGAGGGACACTGCTGTTATTACAGTGAGACACGGTCACTGTCCCAGTGAGGGACACTGCTGTTATTACAGTGAGACACGGTCACTGTCCCAGTGAGGGACACTGCTGTTATTACTGTAAGACACAGTCACTGTCCCAGTGTTGGGCACTGCTGTTATTACAGTGAGACACAGTCACTGTCCCAGTGAGGGGCACTGCTGTTATTACACTGCGACACGGGCACTGTCCCAGTGAGGGACACTGCTGTTATTCCAGTGAGACACGGTCACCGTACCAGTGTGGGTCACTGCTGTTATTACAGCGAGACACGGTCACTGTCCCAGTGAGGGACACTGCTGTTATTACAGTGAGACACGGTCACTGTCCCAGTGTTGGGCACTGCTGTTATTACAGTGAGACACAGTCACCGTCCCAGTGAGGGTCACTGCTGTTATTACAGTGAGACACGGTCACTGTCCCAGTGTGGGGCAGTGCTGTTATTACAGTGAGACACGGTCACTGTCCCAGTGAGTGACACTGCTGTTATTACAGTGAGACACGGTCACTGTCCCAGTGAGTGACACTGCTGTTATTACAGTGAGACACAGTCTCTGTCCCAGTGAGGGACACTGCTGTTATTACAGTGAGACACGGTCACTGTCCCAGTGAGGGACACTGCTGTTATTACAGTGAGACACGGGCACTGTCCCAGTGAGGGGCACTGCTGTTATTACAGTGAGACACGGTCACTGTCCCAGTGAGGGTCACTGCTGTTATTACAGTGAGACACGGTCACTGTCCCAGTGAGGGACACTGCTGTTATTACAGTGAGACACAGTCACTGTCCCAGAGAGAGTCACTGCTGTTATTACAGTGAGGCACGGTCACTGTCCCAGTGAGGGGCACTGCTGTTATTACAGTGAGACACAGTCACTGTCCCAGTGAGGGACACTGCTGTTATTACAGTGAGACACGGTCACTGTCCCAGTGAGGGACACTGCTGTTATTACAGTGAGACACGGTCACTGTCCCAGTGAGGGGCACTGCTGTTATTACAGTGAGACACGGTCACTGTCCCAGTGAGGGACACTGCTGTTATTACAGTGAGACACGGTCACTGTCCCAGTGAGGGGCACTGCTGTTATTACAGTGAGACACAGTCACTGTCCCAGTGAGGGACACTGCTGTTATTACAGTGAGACACGGTCACTGTCCCAGTGTGGGGCGCTGCTGTTATTACAGTGAGACACAGTCACTGTCCCAGTGAGGGACACTGCTGTTATTACAGTGAGACACAGTCACTGTCCCAGTGAGGGACACTGCTGTTATTACAGTGAGACACAGTCACTGTCCCAGTGAGGGACACTGCTGTTATTACAGTGAGACACGGTCACTGTCCCAGTGTGGGGCACTGCTGTTATTACAGTGAGACACGGTCACTGTCCCAGTGAGGGACACTGCTGTTATTACAGTGAGACACGGTCACTGTCCCAGTGAGGGACACTGCTGTTATTACAGTGAGACACGGTCACTGTCCCAGTGAGGGACACTGCTGTTATTACAGTGAGACACGGTCACTGTCCCAGTGAGGGACACTGCTGTTATTACAGTGAGACACGGTCACTGTCCCAGTGAGGGACACTGCTGTTATTACAGTGAGACACGGTCACTGTCCCAGTGAGGGACACTGCTGTTATTACAGTGAGACACGGTCACTGTCCCAGTGAGGGGCACTGCTATTATTACAATGAGACACGGTCACTGTCCCAGTGAGGGACACTGCTGTTATTACAGTGAGACACAGTCACTGTCCCAGTGAGAGACACTGCTGTTATTACAGTGAGACACGGTCACTGTCCCAGTGAGGGACACTGCTGTTATTACAGTGAGACACGGTCACTGTCCCAGTGAGAGACACTGCTGTTATTACAGTGAGACACGGTCACTGTCCCAGTGAGAGACACTGCTGTTATTACAGTGAGACACGGTCACTGTCCCAGTGAGAGACACTGCTGTTATTACAGTGAGACACGGTCACTGTCCCAGTGAGGGACACTGCTGTTATTACAGTGAGACACAGTCACTGTCCCAGTGAGGGACACTGCTGTTATTACAGTGAGACACGGTCACTGTCCCAGTGAGGGACACTGCTGTTATTACAGTGAGACACGGGCACTGTCCCAGTGAGGGGCACTGCTGTTATTACAGTGAGACACAGTCACTGTCCCAGTGAGGGTCACTGCTGTTATTACAGTGAGACACGGTCACTGTCCCAGTGAGGGACACTGCTGTTATTACAGTGAGACACAGTCACTGTCCCAGAGAGAGTCACTGCTGTTATTACAGTGAGGCACGGTCACTGTCCCAGTGAGGGGCACTGCTGTTATTACAGTGAGACACAGTCACTGTCCCAGTGAGGGACACTGCTGTTATTACAGTGAGACACGGTCACTGTCCCAGTGAGGGACACTGCTGTTATTACAGTGAGACACGGTCACTGTCCCAGTGAGGGGCACTGCTGTTATTACAGTGAGACACGGTCACTGTCCCAGTGAGGGACACTGCTGTTATTACAGTGAGACACGGTCACTGTCCCAGTGAGGGGCACTGCTGTTATTACAGTGAGACACAGTCACTGTCCCAGTGAGGGACACTGCTGTTATTACAGTGTGACACGGTCACTGTCCCAGTGTGGGGCACTGCTGTTATTACAGTGAGACACGGTCACTGCCCCAGTGAGGGGCACTGCTGTTATTACAGTGAGACACGATCACGGTCCCAGTGAGGGACACTGCTGTTATTACAGTGAGACACGGTCACTGTCCCAGTGAGGGACACTGCTGTTATTACAGTGAGACACAGTCACTGTCCCAGTGAGGGACACTGCTGTTATTACAGTGAGACACAGTCACTGTCCCAGTGAGGGACACTGCTGTTATTACAGTGAGACACAGTCACTGTCCCAGTGAGGGACACTGCTGTTATTACAGTGAGACACGGTCACTGTCCCAGTGAGGGACACTGCTGTTATTACAGTGAGACACGGTCACTGTCCCAGTGAGGGACACTGCTGTTATTACAGTGAGACACGGTCACTGTCCCAGTGAGAGACACTGCTGTTATTGCAGTGAGACACGGTCACTGTCCCAGTGAGGGACACTGCTGTTATTACAGTGAGACACGGTCACTGTCCCAGTGAGGGACACTGCTGTTATTACAGTGAGACACGGTCACTGTCCCAGTGAGGGACACTGCTGTTATTACAGTGAGACACGGTCACTGTCCCAGTGAGGGACACTGCTGTTATTACTGTAAGACACAGTCACTGTCCCAGTGTTGGGCACTGCTGTTATTACAGTGAGACACAGTCACTGTCCCAGTGAGGGGCACTGCTGTTATTACACTGCGACACGGGCACTGTCCCAGTGAGGGACACTGCTGTTATTCCAGTGAGACACGGTCACCGTACCAGTGTGGGTCACTGCTGTTATTACAGCGAGACACGGTCACTGTCCCAGTGAGGGACACTGCTGTTATTTCAGTGAGACACGGTCACTGTCCCAGTGTTGGGCACTGCTGTTATTACAGTGAGACACAGTCACCGTCCCAGTGAGGGTCACTGCTGTTATTACAGTGAGACACGGTCACTGTCCCAGTGTGGGGCAGTGCTGTTATTACAGTGAGACACGGTCACTGTCCCAGTGAGTGACACTGCTGTTATTACAGTGAGACACGGTCACTGTCCCAGTGAGTGACACTGCTGTTATTACAGTGAGACACAGTCTCTGTCCCAGTGAGGGACACTGCTGTTATTACAGTGAGACACGGTCACTGTCCCAGTGAGGGACACTGCTGTTATTACAGTGAGACACGGGCACTGTCCCAGTGAGGGGCACTGCTGTTATTACAGTGAGACACGGTCACTGTCCCAGTGAGGGTCACTGCTGTTATTACAGTGAGACACGGTCACTGTCCCAGTGAGGGACACTGCTGTTATTACAGTGAGACACAGTCACTGTCCCAGAGAGAGTCACTGCTGTTATTACAGTGAGGCACGGTCACTGTCCCAGTGAGGGGCACTGCTGTTATTACAGTGAGACACAGTCACTGTCCCAGTGAGGGACACTGCTGTTATTACAGTGAGACACGGTCACTGTCCCAGTGAGGGACACTGCTGTTATTACAGTGAGACACGGTCACTGTCCCAGTGAGGGGCACTGCTGTTATTACAGTGAGACACGGTCACTGTCCCAGTGAGGGACACTGCTGTTATTACAGTGAGACACGGTCACTGTCCCAGTGAGGGGCACTGCTGTTATTACAGTGAGACACAGTCACTGTCCCAGTGAGGGACACTGCTGTTATTACAGTGTGACACGGTCACTGTCCCAGTGTGGGGCACTGCTGTTATTACAGTGAGACACGGTCACTGTCCCAGTGAGGGGCACTGCTGTTATTACAGTGAGACACGATCACGGTCCCAGTGAGGGACACTGCTGTTATTACAGTGAGACACGGTCACTGTCCCAGTGAGGGACACTGCTGTTATTACAGTGAGACACGGTCACTGTCCCAGTGAGGGACACTGCTGTTATTACAGTGAGACACAGTCACTGTCCCAGTGAGAGACACTGCTGTTATTGCAGTGAGACACGGTCACTGTCCCAGTGAGGGACACTGCTGTTATTACAGTGAGACACGGTCACTGTCCCAGTGAGGGACACTGCTGTTATTACAGTGAGACACGGTCACTGTCCCAGTGAGGGACACTGCTGTTATTACAGTGAGACACGGTCACTGTCCCAGTGAGGGGCACTGCTATTATTACAATGAGACACGGTCACTGTCCCAGTGAGGGACACTGCTGTTATTACAGTGAGACACGGTCACTGTCCCAGTGAGGGACACTGCTGTTATTACAGTGAGACACGGTCACTGTCCCAGTGAGAGACACTGCTGTTATTACAGTGAGACACGGTCACTGTCCCAGTGAGAGACACTGCTGTTATTACAGTGAGACACGGTCACTGTCCCAGTGAGAGACACTGCTGTTATTACAGTGAGACACGGTCACTGTCCCAGTGAGGGACACTGCTGTTATTACAGTGAGACACAGTCACTGTCCCAGTGAGGGACACTGCTGTTATTACAGTGAGACACGGTCACTGTCCCAGTGAGGGACACTGCTGTTATTACAGTGAGACACGGGCACTGTCCCAGTGAGGGGCACTGCTGTTATTACAGTGAGACACAGTCACTGTCCCAGTGAGGGTCACTGCTGTTATTACAGTGAGACAC
Organism: Chiloscyllium plagiosum; assembly: GCF_037043375.1. Lineage (NCBI taxonomy): Eukaryota > Metazoa > Chordata > Chondrichthyes > Orectolobiformes > Hemiscylliidae > Chiloscyllium > Chiloscyllium plagiosum. The sequence continues at coordinate 164,023,038 of NW_028270141.1, read as the reverse complement.
GGTCACTGTCCCAGTGAGGGACACTGCTGTTATTACAGTGAGACACAGTCACTGTCCCAGAGAGAGTCACTGCTGTTATTACAGTGAGGCACGGTCACTGTCCCAGTGAGGGGCACTGCTGTTATTACAGTGAGACACAGTCACTGTCCCAGTGAGGGACACTGCTGTTATTACAGTGAGACACGGTCACTGTCCGAGTGAGGGACACTGCTGTTATTACAGTGAGACACGGTCACTGTCCCAGTGAGGGGCACTGCTGTTATTACAGTGAGACACGGTCACTGTCCCAGTGAGGGACACTGCTGTTATTACAGTGAGACACGGTCACTGTCCCAGTGAGGGGCACTGCTGTTATTACAGTGAGACACAGTCACTGTCCCAGTGAGGGACACTGCTGTTATTACAGTGTGACACGGTCACTGTCCCAGTGTGGGGCACTGCTGTTATTACAGTGAGACACGGTCACTGCCCCAGTGAGGGGCACTGCTGTTATTACAGTGAGACACGATCACGGTCCCAGTGAGGGACACTGCTGTTATTACAGTGAGACACGGTCACTGTCCCAGTGAGGGACACTGCTGTTATTACAGTGAGACACAGTCACTGTCCCAGTGAGGGACACTGCTGTTATTACAGTGAGACACGGTCACTGTCCCAGTGAGGGACACTGCTGTTATTACAGTGAGACACGGGCACTGTCCCAGTGAGGGGCACTGCTGTTATTACAGTGAGACACAGTCACTGTCCCAGTGAGGGTCACTGCTGTTATTACAGTGAGACACGGTCACTGTCCCAGTGAGGGACACTGCTGTTATTACAGTGAGACACAGTCACTGTCCCAGAGAGAGTCACTGCTGTTATTACAGTGAGGCACGGTCACTGTCCCAGTGAGGGGCACTGCTGTTATTACAGTGAGACACAGTCACTGTCCCAGTGAGGGACACTGCTGTTATTACAGTGAGACACGGTCACTGTCCGAGTGAGGGACACTGCTGTTATTACAGTGAGACACGGTCACTGTCCCAGTGAGGGGCACTGCTGTTATTACAGTGAGACACGGTCACTGTCCCAGTGAGGGACACTGCTGTTATTACAGTGAGACACGGTCACTGTCCCAGTGAGGGGCACTGCTGTTATTACAGTGAGACACAGTCACTGTCCCAGTGAGGGACACTGCTGTTATTACAGTGTGACACGGTCACTGTCCCAGTGTGGGGCACTGCTGTTATTACAGTGAGACACGGTCACTGCCCCAGTGAGGGGCACTGCTGTTATTACAGTGAGACACGATCACGGTCCCAGTGAGGGACACTGCTGTTATTACAGTGAGACACGGTCACTGTCCCAGTGAGGGACACTGCTGTTATTACAGTGAGACACAGTCACTGTCCCAGTGAGGGACACTGCTGTTATTACACTGCGACACGGGCACTGTCCCAGTGAGGGACACTGCTGTTATTCCAGTGAGACACGGTCACCGTACCAGTGTGGGTCACTGCTGTTATTACAGCGAGACACGGTCACTGTCCCAGTGAGGGACACTGCTGTTATTACAGTGAGACACGGTCACTGTCCCAGTGTTGGGCACTGCTGTTATTACAGTGAGACACAGTCACCGTCCCAGTGAGGGTCACTGCTGTTATTACAGTGAGACACGGTCACTGTCCCAGTGTGGGGCAGTGCTGTTATTACAGTGAGACACGGTCACTGTCCCAGTGAGTGACACTGCTGTTATTACAGTGAGACACGGTCACTGTCCCAGTGAGTGACACTGCTGTTATTACAGTGAGACACAGTCTCTGTCCCAGTGAGGGACACTGCTGTTATTACAGTGAGACACGGTCACTGTCCCAGTGAGGGACACTGCTGTTATTACAGTGAGACACGGGCACTGTCCCAGTGAGGGGCACTGCTGTTATTACAGTGAGACACGGTCACTGTCCCAGTGAGGGTCACTGCTGTTATTACAGTGAGACACGGTCACTGTCCCAGTGAGGGACACTGCTGTTATTACAGTGAGACACAGTCACTGTCCCAGAGAGAGTCACTGCTGTTATTACAGTGAGGCACGGTCACTGTCCCAGTGAGGGGCACTGCTGTTATTACAGTGAGACACAGTCACTGTCCCAGTGAGGGACACTGCTGTTATTACAGTGAGACACGGTCACTGTCCCAGTGAGGGACACTGCTGTTATTACAGTGAGACACGGTCACTGTCCCAGTGAGGGACACTGCTGTTATTACAGTGAGACACAGTCACTGTCCCAGTGAGAGACACTGCTGTTATTGCAGTGAGACACGGTCACTGTCCCAGTGAGGGACACTGCTGTTATTACAGTGAGACACGGTCACTGTCCCAGTGAGGGACACTGCTGTTATTACAGTGAGACACGGTCACTGTCCCAGTGAGGGACACTGCTGTTATTACAGTGAGACACGGTCACTGTCCCAGTGAGGGGCACTGCTATTATTACAATGAGACACGGTCACTGTCCCAGTGAGGGACACTGCTGTTATTACAGTGAGACACGGTCACTGTCCCAGTGAGGGACACTGCTGTTATTACAGTGAGACACGGTCACTGTCCCAGTGAGAGACACTGCTGTTATTACAGTGAGACACGGTCACTGTCCCAGTGAGAGACACTGCTGTTATTACAGTGAGACACGGTCACTGTCCCAGTGAGAGACACTGCTGTTATTACAGTGAGACACGGTCACTGTCCCAGTGAGGGACACTGCTGTTATTACAGTGAGACACAGTCACTGTCCCAGTGAGGGACACTGCTGTTATTACAGTGAGACACGGTCACTGTCCCAGTGAGGGACACTGCTGTTATTACAGTGAGACACGGGCACTGTCCCAGTGAGGGGCACTGCTGTTATTACAGTGAGACACAGTCACTGTCCCAGTGAGGGTCACTGCTGTTATTACAGTGAGACACGGTCACTGTCCCAGTGAGGGACACTGCTGTTATTACAGTGAGACACAGTCACTGTCCCAGAGAGAGTCACTGCTGTTATTACAGTGAGGCACGGTCACTGTCCCAGTGAGGGGCACTGCTGTTATTACAGTGAGACACAGTCACTGTCCCAGTGAGGGACACTGCTGTTATTACAGTGAGACACGGTCACTGTCCGAGTGAGGGACACTGCTGTTATTACAGTGAGACACGGTCACTGTCCCAGTGAGGGGCACTGCTGTTATTACAGTGAGACACGGTCACTGTCCCAGTGAGGGACACTGCTGTTATTACAGTGAGACACGGTCACTGTCCCAGTGAGGGGCACTGCTGTTATTACAGTGAGACACAGTCACTGTCCCAGTGAGGGACACTGCTGTTATTACAGTGTGACACGGTCACTGTCCCAGTGTGGGGCACTGCTGTTATTACAGTGAGACACGGTCACTGCCCCAGTGAGGGGCACTGCTGTTATTACAGTGAGACACGATCACGGTCCCAGTGAGGGACACTGCTGTTATTACAGTGAGACACGGTCACTGTCCCAGTGAGGGACACTGCTGTTATTACAGTGAGACACAGTCACTGTCCCAGTGAGGGACACTGCTGTTATTACAGTGAGACACGGTCACTGTCCCAGTGAGGGACACTGCTGTTATTACAGTGAGACACGGGCACTGTCCCAGTGAGGGGCACTGCTGTTATTACAGTGAGACACAGTCACTGTCCCAGTGAGGGTCACTGCTGTTATTACAGTGAGACACGGTCACTGTCCCAGTGAGGGACACTGCTGTTATTACAGTGAGACACAGTCACTGTCCCAGAGAGAGTCACTGCTGTTATTACAGTGAGGCACGGTCACTGTCCCAGTGAGGGGCACTGCTGTTATTACAGTGAGACACAGTCACTGTCCCAGTGAGGGACACTGCTGTTATTACAGTGAGACACGGTCACTGTCCGAGTGAGGGACACTGCTGTTATTACAGTGAGACACGGTCACTGTCCCAGTGAGGGGCACTGCTGTTATTACAGTGAGACACGGTCACTGTCCCAGTGAGGGACACTGCTGTTATTACAGTGAGACACGGTCACTGTCCCAGTGAGGGGCACTGCTGTTATTACAGTGAGACACAGTCACTGTCCCAGTGAGGGACACTGCTGTTATTACAGTGTGACACGGTCACTGTCCCAGTGTGGGGCACTGCTGTTATTACAGTGAGACACGGTCACTGCCCCAGTGAGGGGCACTGCTGTTATTACAGTGAGACACGATCACGGTCCCAGTGAGGGACACTGCTGTTATTACAGTGAGACACGGTCACTGTCCCAGTGAGGGACACTGCTGTTATTACAGTGAGACACAGTCACTGTCCCAGTGAGGGACACTGCTGTTATTACACTGCGACACGGGCACTGTCCCAGTGAGGGACACTGCTGTTATTCCAGTGAGACACGGTCACCGTACCAGTGTGGGTCACTGCTGTTATTACAGCGAGACACGGTCACTGTCCCAGTGAGGGACACTGCTGTTATTACAGTGAGACACGGTCACTGTCCCAGTGTTGGGCACTGCTGTTATTACAGTGAGACACAGTCACCGTCCCAGTGAGGGTCACTGCTGTTATTACAGTGAGACACGGTCACTGTCCCAGTGTGGGGCAGTGCTGTTATTACAGTGAGACACGGTCACTGTCCCAGTGAGTGACACTGCTGTTATTACAGTGAGACACGGTCACTGTCCCAGTGAGTGACACTGCTGTTATTACAGTGAGACACAGTCTCTGTCCCAGTGAGGGACACTGCTGTTATTACAGTGAGACACGGTCACTGTCCCAGTGAGGGACACTGCTGTTATTACAGTGAGACACGGGCACTGTCCCAGTGAGGGGCACTGCTGTTATTACAGTGAGACACGGTCACTGTCCCAGTGAGGGTCACTGCTGTTATTACAGTGAGACACGGTCACTGTCCCAGTGAGGGACACTGCTGTTATTACAGTGAGACACAGTCACTGTCCCAGAGAGAGTCACTGCTGTTATTACAGTGAGGCACGGTCACTGTCCCAGTGAGGGGCACTGCTGTTATTACAGTGAGACACAGTCACTGTCCCAGTGAGGGACACTGCTGTTATTACAGTGAGACACGGTCACTGTCCCAGTGAGGGACACTGCTGTTATTACAGTGAGACACGGTCACTGTCCCAGTGAGGGGCACTGCTGTTATTACAGTGAGACACGGTCACTGTCCCAGTGAGGGACACTGCTGTTATTACAGTGAGACACGGTCACTGTCCCAGTGAGGGGCACTGCTGTTATTACAGTGAGACACAGTCACTGTCCCAGTGAGGGACACTGCTGTTATTACAGTGTGACACGGTCACTGTCCCAGTGTGGGGCACTGCTGTTATTACAGTGAGACACGGTCACTGTCCCAGTGAGGGGCACTGCTGTTATTACAGTGAGACACGATCACGGTCCCAGTGAGGGACACTGCTGTTATTACAGTGAGACACGGTCACTGTCCCAGTGAGGGACACTGCTGTTATTACAGTGAGACACGGTCACTGTCCCAGTGAGGGACACTGCTGTTATTACAGTGAGACACAGTCACTGTCCCAGTGAGAGACACTGCTGTTATTGCAGTGAGACACGGTCACTGTCCCAGTGAGGGACACTGCTGTTATTACAGTGAGACACGGTCACTGTCCCAGTGAGAGACACTGCTGTTATTACAGTAAGACACAGTCACTGTCCCAGTGAGGGGCACTGCTGTTATTACAGTGAGACACGGTCACTGTCCCAGTGAGGGACACTGCTGTTAGTACAGTGAGACACAGTCACTGTCCCAGTGAGAGACACTGCTGTTATTACAGTGAGACACGGTCACTGTCCCAGTGAGAGACACTGCTGTTATTACAGTGAGACACGGTCACTGTCCCAGTGAGAGACACTGCTGTTATTACAGTGAGACAGGGTCACTGTCCCAGTGAGGGACACTGCTGTTATTACAGTGAGACACAGTCACTGTCCCAGTGAGGGACACTGCTGTTATTACAGTGAGACACGGTCACTGTCCCAGTGAGGGACACTGCTGTTATTACAGTGAGACACAGTCACTGTCCCAGTGAGGGGCACTGCTGTTATTACAGTGAGACACGGTCACTGTCCCAGTGAGGGGCACTGCTGTTATTACAGTGAGACACGGTCACTGTCCCAGTGTGGGGCACTGCTGTTATTACAGTGAGACACAGTCACTGTCCCAGTGAGGGGCACTGCTGTCATTACAGTGAGACACAGTCACTGTCCCAGTGAGAGACACTGCTGTTATTACAGTAAGACACAGTCACTGTCCCAGTGAGGGGCACTGCTGTTATTACAGTGAGACACGGTCACTGTCCCAGTGAGGGACACTGCTGTTATTACAGTGAGACACAGTCTCTGTCCCAGTGAGGAACACTGCTGTTATTACAGTGAGACACGGTCACTGTCCCAGTGAGAGACACTGCTGTTATTACAGTGAGACACGGTCACTGTCCCAGTGAGAGACACTGCTGTTATTACAGTGAGACACGGTCACTGTCCCAGTGAGGGACACTGCTGTTATTACAGTGAGACACAGTCACTGTCCCAGTGAGGGACACTGCTGTTATTACAGTGAGACACGGTCACTGTCCCAGTGAGGGACACTGCTGTTATTACAGTGAGACACAGTCACTGTCCCAGTGAGGGGCACTGCTGTTATTACAGTGAGACACGGTCACTGTCCCAGTGAGGGGCACTGCTGTTATTACAGTGAGACACGGTCACTGTCCCAGTGTGGGGCACTGCTGTTATTACAGTGAGACACAGTCACTGTCCCAGTGAGGGGCACTGCTGTCATTACAGTGAGACACAGTCACTGTCCCAGTGAGAGACACTGCTGTTATTACAGTAAGACACAGTCACTGTCCCAGTGAGGGGCACTGCTGTTATTACAGTGAGACACGGTCACTGTCCCAGTGAGGGACACTGCTGTTATTACAGTGAGACACAGTCTCTGTCCCAGTGAGGAACACTGCTGTTATTACAGTGAGACACGGTCACTGTCCCAGTGAGGGGCACTGCTGTTATTACAGTGAGACACAGTCACGGTCCCAGGGAGGGACACTGCTGTTATTACAGTGAGACACGGTCACTGTCCCAGTGAGGGGCACTGCTGTTATTACAGTGAGACACGGTCACTGTCCCAGTGAGGGACACTGCTGTTATTACAGTGAGACACGGTCACTGTCCCAGTGAGGGACACTGCTGTTATTACAGTGAGACACAGTCACTGTCCCAGTGAGGGACACTGCTGTTATTACAGTGAGACACGGTCACTGTCCCAGTGAGGGACACTGCTGTTATTACAGTGAGACACGGTCACTGTCCCAGTGAGGGACACTGCTGTTATTACAGTGAGACACGGTCACTGTCCCAGTGAGGGGCACTGCTGTTATTACAGTGAGACACGGTCACTGTCCCAGTGTGGGGCACTGCTGTTATTACAGTGAGACACAGTCACTGTCCCAGTGAGGGTCACTGCTGTTATTACAGTGAGACACAGTCACTGTCCCAGTGAGGGACACTGCTGTTATTACAGTGAGACACAGTCACTGTCCCAGTGAGGGTCACTGCTGTTATTACAGTGAGACACAGTCACTGTCCCAGTGAGGGACACTGCTGTTATTACAGTGAGACACGGTCACTGTCCCAGTGAGGGACACTGCTGTTATTACAGTGAGACACAGTCACTGTCCCAGTGAGGGGCACTGCTGTTATTACAGTGAGACACGGTCACTGTCCCAGTGAGGGGCACTGCTGTTATTACAGTGAGACACGGTCACTGTCCCAGTGTGGGGCACTGCTGTTATTACAGTGAGACACAGTCACTGTCCCAGTGAGGGGCACTGCTGTCATTACAGTGAGACACAGTCACTGTCCCAGTGAGAGGCACTGCTGTTATTACAGTAAGACACAGTCACTGTCCCAGTGAGGGGCACTGCTGTTATTACAGTGAGACACGGTCACTGTCCCAGTGAGGGACACTGCTGTTATTACAGTGAGACACAGTCTCTGTCCCAGTGAGGAACACTGCTGTTATTACAGTGAGACACGGTCACTGTCCCAGTGAGAGACACTGCTGTTATTACAGTGAGACACGGTCACTGTCCCAGTGAGAGACACTGCTGTTATTACAGTGAGACACGGTCACTGTCCCAGTGAGGGACACTGCTGTTATTACAGTGAGACACAGTCACTGTCCCAGTGAGGGACACTGCTGTTATTACAGTGAGACACGGTCACTGTCCCAGTGAGGGACACTGCTGTTATTACAGTGAGACACAGTCACTGTCCCAGTGAGGGGCACTGCTGTTATTACAGTGAGACACGGTCACTGTCCCAGTGAGGGGCACTGCTGTTATTACAGTGAGACACGGTCACTGTCCCAGTGTGGGGCACTGCTGTTATTACAGTGAGACACAGTCACTGTCCCAGTGAGGGGCACTGCTGTCATTACAGTGAGACACAGTCACTGTCCCAGTGAGAGACACTGCTGTTATTACAGTAAGACACAGTCACTGTCCCAGTGAGGGGCACTGCTGTTATTACAGTGAGACACGGTCACTGTCCCAGTGAGGGACACTGCTGTTATTACAGTGAGACACAGTCTCTGTCCCAGTGAGGAACACTGCTGTTATTACAGTGAGACACGGTCACTGTCCCAGTGAGGGGCACTGCTGTTATTACAGTGAGACACAGTCACTGTCCCAGGGAGGGACACTGCTGTTATTACAGTGAGACACGGTCACTGTCCCAGTGAGGGGCACTGCTGTTATTACAGTGAGACACGGTCACTGTCCCAGTGAGGGACACTGCTGTTATTACAGTGAGACACGGTCACTGTCCCAGTGAGGGACACTGCTGTTATTACAGTGAGACACAGTCACTGTCCCAGTGAGGGACACTGCTGTTATTACAGTGAGACACGGTCACTGTCCCAGTGAGGGACACTGCTGTTATTACAGTGAGACACGGTCACTGTCCCAGTGAGGGACACTGCTGTTATTACAGTGAGACACGGTCACTGTCCCAGTGAGGGGCACTGCTGTTATTACAGTGAGACACGGTCACTGTCCCAGTGTGGGGCACTGCTGTTATTACAGTGAGACACAGTCACTGTCCCAGTGAGGGTCACTGCTGTTATTACAGTGAGACACAGTCACTGTCCCAGTGAGGGACACTGCTGTTATTACAGTGAGACACGGTCACTGTCCCAGTGAGGGGCACTGCTGTTATTACAGTGAGACACAGTCACTGTCCCAGTGAGGGGCACTGCTGTTATTACAGTGAGACACGGTCACTGTCCCAGTGAGGGGCACTGCTGTTATTACAGTGAAACACGGTTACTGTCCCAGTGAGGGGCACTGCTGTTATTACAGTGAGACATGGGCACTGTCCCAGTGAGGGGCACTGCTGTTATTACAGTGAGACACAGTCACTGTCCCAATGAGGGGCACTGCTGTTATTACACTGCGACACGGGCACTGTCCCAGTGAGGGACACTGCTGTTATTACAGTGAGACACGGGCACTGTCCCAGTGAGGGACACTGCTGTTATTACAGTGAGGCACGATCACTGTCCCAGTGAGGGACACTGCTGTTATTACAGTGAGACACAGTCACTGTCCCAGTGAGGGACACTGCTGTTATTACAGTGAGACACGGGCACTGTCCCAGTGAGGGGCACTGCTGTTATTACAGTGAGACACAGTCACTGTCCCAGTGAGGGACACTGCTGTTATTACAGTGAGACACGGTCACTGTCCCAGTGAGGGACACTGCTGTTATTACAGTGAGACACGGTCACTGTCCCAGTGAGGGACACTGCTGTTATTACAGTGAGACACGGTCACTGTCCCAGTGAGGGACACTGCTGTTATTACAGTGAGACACGGTCACTGTCCCAGTGAGGGACACTGCTGTTATTACTGTAAGACACAGTCACTGTCCCAGTGTTGGGCTCTGCTGTTATTACAGTGAGACACAGTCACTGTCCCAGTGAGGGGCACTGCTGTTATTACAGTGAGACACGGTCACTGTCCCAGTGAGGGACACTGCTGTTATTACAGTGAGACACAGTCTCTGTCCCAGTGAGGAACACTGCTGTTATTACAGTGAGACACGGTCACTGTCCCAGTGAGAGACACTGCTGTTATTACAGTGAGACACGGTCACTGTCCCAGTGAGAGACACTGCTGTTATTACAGTGAGACACGGTCACTGTCCCAGTGAGGGACACTGCTGTTATTACAGTGAGACACAGTCACTGTCCCAGTGAGGGACACTGCTGTTATTACAGTGAGACACGGTCACTGTCCCAGTGAGGGACACTGCTGTTATTACAGTGAGACACAGTCACTGTCCCAGTGAGGGGCACTGCTGTTATTACAGTGAGACACGGTCACTGTCCCAGTGAGGGGCACTGCTGTTATTACAGTGAGACACGGTCACTGTCCCAGTGTGGGGCACTGCTGTTATTACAGTGAGACACAGTCACTGTCCCAGTGAGGGGCACTGCTGTCATTACAGTGAGACACAGTCACTGTCCCAGTGAGAGACACTGCTGTTATTACAGTAAGACACAGTCACTGTCCCAGTGAGGGGCACTGCTGTTATTACAGTGAGACACGGTCACTGTCCCAGTGAGGGACACTGCTGTTATTACAGTGAGACACAGTCTCTGTCCCAGTGAGGAACACTGCTGTTATTACAGTGAGACACGGTCACTGTCCCAGTGAGGGGCACTGCTGTTATTACAGTGAGACACAGTCACTGTCCCAGGGAGGGACACTGCTGTTATTACAGTGAGACACGGTCACTGTCCCAGTGAGGGGCACTGCTGTTATTACAGTGAGACACGGTCACTGTCCCAGTGAGGGACACTGCTGTTATTACAGTGAGACACGGTCACTGTCCCAGTGAGGGACACTGCTGTTATTACAGTGAGACACAGTCACTGTCCCAGTGAGGGACACTGCTGTTATTACAGTGAGACACGGTCACTGTCCCAGTGAGGGACACTGCTGTTATTACAGTGAGACACGGTCACTGTCCCAGTGAGGGACACTGCTGTTATTACAGTGAGACACGGTCACTGTCCCAGTGAGGGGTACTGCTGTTATTACAGTGAGACACGGTCACTGTCCCAGTGTGGGGCACTGCTGTTATTACAGTGAGACACAGTCACTGTCCCAGTGAGGGTCACTGCTGTTATTACAGTGAGACACAGTCACTGTCCCAGTGAGGGACACTGCTGTTATTACAGTGAGACACGGTCACTGTCCCAGTGAGGGGCACTGCTGTTATTACAGTGAGACACAGTCACTGTCCCAGTGAGGGGCACTGCTGTTATTACAGTGAGACACGGTCACTGTCCCAGTGAGGGGCACTGCTGTTATTACAGTGAAACACGGTTACTGTCCCAGTGAGGGGCACTGCTGTTATTACAGTGAGACATGGGCACTGTCCCAGTGAGGGGCACTGCTGTTATTACAGTGAGACACAGTCACTGTCCCAATGAGGGGCACTGCTGTTATTACACTGCGACACGGGCACTGTCCCAGTGAGGGACACTGCTGTTATTACAGTGAGACACGGGCACTGTCCCAGTGAGGGACACTGCTGTTATTACAGTGAGGCACGATCACTGTCCCAGTGAGGGACACTGCTGTTATTACAGTGAGACACAGTCACTGTCCCAGTGAGGGACACTGCTGTTATTACAGTGAGACACGGGCACTGTCCCAGTGAGGGGCACTGCTGTTATTACAGTGAGACACAGTCACTGTCCCAGTGAGGGACACTGCTGTTATTGCAGTGAGGCACGATCACTGTCCCAGTGAGGGACACTGCTGTTATTACAGTGAGACACGGTCACTGTCCCAGTGAGGGGCACTGCTGTTATTACAGTGAGACACAGTCACTGTCCCAGTGAGGGGCACTGCTGTTATTACACTGCGACACGGGCATTGTCCCAGTGAGGGACACTGCTGTTATTACAGTGAGACACGGGCACTGTCCCAGTGAGGGACACTGCTGTTATTACAGTGAGGCACGATCACTGTCCCAGTGAGGGACACTGCTGTTATTACAGTGAGACACAGTCACTGTCCCAGTGAGGGACACTGCTGTTATTACAGTGAGACACGGGCACTGTCCCAGTGAGGGACACTGCTGTTATTGCAGTGAGGCACGATCACTGTCCCAGTGAGGGACACTGCTGTTATTACAGTGAGACACAGTCACTGTCCCAGTGAGGGACACTGCTGTTATTACAGTGAGACACGGTCACTGTCCCAGTGAGGGACACTGCTGTTATTACAGTGAGACACGGTCACTGTCCCAGTGAGGGACACTGCTGTTATTACAGTGAGACACGGTCACTGTCCCAGTGAGGGGCACTGCTGTTATTACAGTGAGACACGGTCACTGTCCCAGTGAGGGACACTGCTGTTATTACAGTGAGACACAGTCACTGTCCCAGTGAGGGTCACTGCTGTTATTACAGTGAGACACGGTCACTGTCCCAGTGTGGGGCAGTGCTGTTATTACAGTGAGACACGGTCACTGTCCCAGTGAGTGACACTGCTGTTATTACAGTGAGACACGGTCACTGTCCCAGTGAGGGACACAGCTGTTATTACAGTGAGACACAGTCTCTGTCCCAGTGAGGGACACTGCTGTTATTACAGTGAGACACAGTCACTGTCCCAGTGAGGGACACTGCTGTTATTACAGTGAGACACGGTCACTGTCCCAGTGAGAGACACTGCTGTTATTACAGTAAGACACAGTCACTGTCCCAGTGAGGGGCACTGCTGTTATTACAGTGAGACACGGTCACTGTCCCAGTGAGGGACACTGCTGTTATTACAGTGAGACACAGTCACTGTCCCAGTGAGAGACACTGCTGTTATTACAGTGAGACACGGTCACTGTCCCAGTGAGAGACACTGCTGTTATTACAGTGAGACACGGTCACTGTCCCAGTGAGAGACACTGCTGTTATTACAGTGAGACACGGTCACTGTCCCAGTGAGGGACACTGCTGTTATTACAGTGAGACACAGTCACTGTCCCAGTGAGGGACACTGCTGTTATTACAGTGAGACACGGTCACTGTCCCAGTGAGGGACACTGCTGTTATTACAGTGAGACACAGTCACTGTCCCAGTGAGGGGCACTGCTGTTATTACAGTGAGACACGGTCACTGTCCCAGTGAGGGGCACTGCTGTTATTACAGTGAGACACGGTCACTGTCCCAGTGTGGGGCACTGCTGTTATTACAGTGAGACACAGTCACTGTCCCAGTGAGGGGCACTGCTGTCATTACAGTGAGACACAGTCACTGTCCCAGTGAGAGACACTGCTGTTATTACAGTAAGACACAGTCACTGTCCCAGTGAGGGGCACTGCTGTTATTACAGTGAGACACGGTCACTGTCCCAGTGAGGGACACTGCTGTTATTACAGTGAGACACAGTCTCTGTCCCAGTGAGGAACACTGCTGTTATTACAGTGAGACACGGTCACTGTCCCAGTGAGGGGCACTGCTGTTATTACAGTGAGACACGGTCACTGTCCCAGGGAGGGACACTGCTGTTATTACAGTGAGACACGGTCACTGTCCCAGTGAGGGGCACTGCTGTTATTACAGTGAGACACGGTCACTGTCCCAGTGAGAGACACTGCTGTTATTACAGTGAGACACGGTCACTGTCCCAGTGAGGGACACTGCTGTTATTACAGTGAGACACAGTCACTGTCCCAGTGAGGGACACTGCTGTTATTACAGTGAGACACGGTCACTGTCCCAGTGAGGGACACTGCTGTTATTACAGTGAGACACAGTCACTGTCCCAGTGAGGGGCACTGCTGTTATTACAGTGAGACACGGTCACTGTCCCAGTGAGGGGCACTGCTGTTATTACAGTGAGACACGGTCACTGTCCCAGTGTGGGGCACTGCTGTTATTACAGTGAGACACAGTCACTGTCCCAGTGAGGGGCACTGCTGTCATTACAGTGAGACACAGTCACTGTCCCAGTGAGAGACACTGCTGTTATTACAGTAAGACACAGTCACTGTCCCAGTGAGGGGCACTGCTGTTATTACAGTGAGACACGGTCACTGTCCCAGTGAGGGACACTGCTGTTATTACAGTGAGACACAGTCTCTGTCCCAGTGAGGAACACTGCTGTTATTACAGTGAGACACGGTCACTGTCCCAGTGAGGGGCACTGCTGTTATTACAGTGAGACACAGTCACTGTCCCAGGGTGGGACACTGCTGTTATTGCAGTGAGACACGGTCACTGTCCCAGTGAGGGGCACTGCTGTTATTACAGTGAGACACGGTCACTGTCCCAGTGAGGGACACTGCTGTTATTACAGTGAGACACGGTCACTGTCCCAGTGAGGGACACTGCTGTTATTACAGTGAGACACAGTCACTGTCCCAGTGAGGGACACTGCTGTTATTACAGTGAGACACGGTCACTGTCCCAGTGAGGGACACTGCTGTTATTACAGTGAGACACGGTCACTGTCCCAGTGAGGGACACTGCTGTTATTACAGTGAGACACGGTCACTGTCCCAGTGAGGGGCACTGCTGTTATTACAGTGAGACACGGTCACTGTCCCAGTGTGGGGCACTGCTGTTATTACAGTGAGACACGATCACTGTCCCAGTGAGGGACACTGCTGTTATTACAGTGAGACACGGTCACTGTCCCAGTGAGGGGCACTGCTGTTATTACAGTGAGACACAGTCACTGTCCCAGTGAGGGGCACTGCTGTTATTACAGTGAGACACGGTCACTGTCCCAGTGAGGGGCACTGCTGTTATTACAGTGAAACACGGTTACTGTCCCAGTGAGGGGCACTGCTGTTATTACAGTGAGACATGGGCACTGTCCCAGTGAGGGGCACTGCTGTTATTACAGTGAGACACAGTCACTGTCCCAATGAGGGGCACTGCTGTTATTACACTGCGACACGGGCACTGTCCCAGTGAGGGACACTGCTGTTATTACAGTGAGACACGGGCACTGTCCCAGTGAGGGACACTGCTGTTATTACAGTGAGGCACGATCACTGTCCCAGTGAGGGACACTGCTGTTATTACAGTGAGACACAGTCACTGTCCCAGTGAGGGACACTGCTGTTATTACAGTGAGACACAGTCACTGTCCCAGTGAGGGACACTGCTGTTATTACAGTGAGACACAGTCACTGTCCCAGTGAGGGACACTGCTGTTATTACAGTGAGACACGGGCACTGTCCCAGTGAGGGGCACTGCTGTTATTACAGTGAGACACAGTCACTGTCCCAGTGAGGGACACTGCTGTTATTGCAGTGAGGCACGATCACTGTCCCAGTGAGGGACACTGCTGTTATTACAGTGAGACACGGTCACTGTCCCAGTGAGGGGCACTGCTGTTATTACAGTGAGACACAGTCACTGTCCCAGTGAGGGGCACTGCTGTTATTACACTGCGACACGGGCATTGTCCCAGTGAGGGACACTGCTGTTATTACAGTGAGACACGGGCACTGTCCCAGTGAGGGACACTGCTGTTATTACAGTGAGGCACGATCACTGTCCCAGTGAGGGACACTGCTGTTATTACAGTGAGACACAGTCACTGTCCCAGTGAGGGACACTGCTGTTATTACAGTGAGACACGGGCACTGTCCCAGTGAGGGACACTGCTGTTATTGCAGTGAGGCACGATCACTGTCCCAGTGAGGGACACTGCTGTTATTACAGTGAGACACAGTCACTGTCCCAGTGAGGGACACTGCTGTTATTACAGTGAGACACGGTCACTGTCCCAGTGAGGGACACTGCTGTTATTACAGTGAGACACGGTCACTGTCCCAGTGAGGGACACTGCTGTTATTACAGTGAGACACGGTCACTGTCCCAGTGAGGGGCACTGCTGTTATTACAGTGAGACACGGTCACTGTCCCAGTGAGGGACACTGCTGTTATTACAGTGAGACACAGTCACTGTCCCAGTGAGGGTCACTGCTGTTATTACAGTGAGACACGGTCACTGTCCCAGTGTGGGGCAGTGCTGTTATTACAGTGAGACACGGTCACTGTCCCAGTGAGTGACTCTGCTGTTATTACAGTGAGACACGGTCACTGTCCCAGTGAGGGACACAGCTGTTATTACAGTGAGACACAGTCTCTGTCCCAGTGAGGGACACTGCTGTTATTACAGTGAGACACAGTCACTGTCCCAGTGAGGGACACTGCTGTTATTACAGTGAGACACGGTCACTGTCCCAGTGAGAGACACTGTTGTTATTACAGTAAGACACAGTCACTGTCCCAGTGAGGGGCACTGCTGTTATTACAGTGAGACACGGTCACTGTCCCAGTGAGGGACACTGCTGTTATTACAGTGAGACACAGTCACTGTCCCAGTGAGAGACACTGCTGTTATTACAGTGAGACACGGTCACTGTCCCAGTGAGAGACACTGCTGTTATTACAGTGAGACACGGTCACTGTCCCAGTGAGAGACACTGCTGTTATTACAGTGAGACACGGTCACTGTCCCAGTGAGGGACACTGCTGTTATTACAGTGAGACACAGTCACTGTCCCAGTGAGGGACACTGCTGTTATTACAGTGAGACACGGTCACTGTCCCAGTGAGGGACACTGCTGTTATTACAGTGAGACACAGTCACTGTCCCAGTGAGGGGCACTGCTGTTATTACAGTGAGACACGGTCACTGTCCCAGTGAGGGGCACTGCTGTTATTACAGTGAGACACGGTCACTGTCCCAGTGTGGGGCACTGCTGTTATTACAGTGAGACACAGTCACTGTCCCAGTGAGGGGCACTGCTGTCATTACAGTGAGACACAGTCACTGTCCCAGTGAGAGACACTGCTGTTATTACAGTAAGACACAGTCACTGTCCCAGTGAGGGGCACTGCTGTTATTACAGTGAGACACGGTCACTGTCCCAGTGAGGGACACTGCTGTTATTACAGTGAGACACAGTCTCTGTCCCAGTGAGGAACACTGCTGTTATTACAGTGAGACACGGTCACTGTCCCAGTGAGGGGCACTGCTGTTATTACAGTGAGACACGGTCACTGTCCCAGGGAGGGACACTGCTGTTATTACAGTGAGACACGGTCACTGTCCCAGTGAGGGGCACTGCTGTTATTACAGTGAGACACGGTCACTGTCCCAGTGAGGGACACTGCTGTTATTACAGTGAGACACGGTCACTGTCCCAGTGAGGGACACTGCTGTTATTACAGTGAGACACAGTCACTGTCCCAGTGAGGGACACTGCTGTTATTACAGTGAGACACGGTCACTGTCCCAGTGAGGGACACTGCTGTTATTACAGTGAGACACGGTCACTGTCCCAGTGAGGGACACTGCTGTTATTACAGTGAGACACGGTCACTGTCCCAGTGAGGGGCACTGCTGTTATTACAGTGAGACGCGGTCACTGTCCCAGTGAGGGTCACTGCTGTTATTACAGTGAGACACAGTTACTGTCCCAGTGAGGGTCACTGCTGTTATTACAGTGAGACACAGTCACTGTCCCAGTGAGGGACACTGCTGTTATTACAGTGAGACACGGTCACTGTCCCAGTGAGGGGCACTGCTGTTATTACAGTGAGACACAGTCACTGTCCCAGTGAGGGGCACTGCTGTTATTACAGTGAGACACGGTCACTGTCCCAGTGAGGGGCACTGCTGTTATTACAGTGAAACACTGTTACTGTCCCAGTGAGGGGCACTGCTGTTATTACAGTGAGACATGGGCACTGTCCCAGTGAGGGGCACTGCTGTTATTACAGTGAGACACAGTCACTGTCCCAATGAGGGGCACTGCTGTTATTACACTGCGACACAGGCACTGTCCCAGTGAGGGACACTGCTGTTATTACAGTGAGACACGGGCACTGTCCCAGTGAGGGACACTGCTGTTATTACAGTGAGGCACGATCACTGTCCCAGTGAGGGACACTGCTGTTATTACAGTGAGACACAGTCACTGTCCCAGTGAGAGACACTGCTGTTATTACAGTGAGACACGGTCACTGTCCCAGTGAGGGTCACTGCTGTTATTACAGTGAGACACGGTCACTGTCCCAGTGAGAGACACTGCTGTTATTACAGTGAGACACAGTCACTGTCCCAGTGAGGGACACTGCTGTTATTACAGTGAGACACAGTCACTGTCCCAGTGAGGGACACTGCTGTTATTACAGTGAGACACGGGCACTGTCCCAGTGAGGGACACTGCTGTTATTGCAGTGAGGCACGATCACTGTCCCAGTGAGGGACACTGCTGTTATTACAGTGAGACACGGTCACTGTCCCAGTGAGGGGCACTGCTGTTATTACAGTGAGACACAGTCACTGTCCCAGTGAGGGGCACTGCTGTTATTACACTGCGACACGGGCATTGTCCCAGTGAGGGACACTGCTGTTATTACAGTGAGACACGGGCACTGTCCCAGTGAGGGACGCTGCTGTTATTACAGTGAGGCACGATCACTGTCCCAGTGAGGGACACTGCTGTTATTACAGTGAGACACAGTCACTGTCCCAGTGAGGGACACTGCTGTTATTACAGTGAGACACGGGCACTGTCCCAGTGAGGGACACTGCTGTTATTGCAGTGAGACACGGTCACTGTCCCAGTGAGGGACACTGCTGTTATTACAGTGAGACACGGTCACTGTCCCAGTGAGGGACACTGCTGTTATTACAGTGAGACACAGTCACTGTCCCAGTGAGGGACACTGCTGTTATTACAGTGAGGCACGATCACTGTCCCAGTGAGGGACACTGCTGTTATTACAGTGAGACACAGTCACTGTCCCAGTGAGGGACACTGCTGTTATTACAGTGAGACACGGTCACTGTCCCAGTGAGGGACACTGCTGTTATTACAGTGAGACACGGTCACTGTCCCAGTGAGGGACACTGCTGTTATTACAGTAAGACACAGTCACTGTCCCAGTGAGGGACACTGCTGTTATTACAGTAAGACACGGGCACTGTCCCAGTGAGGGACACTGCTGTTATTACAGTGAGACACGGTCACTGTCCCAGTGAGGGACACTGCTGTTATTACAGTGAGACACAGTCACTGTCCCAGTGAGGGACACTGCTGTTATTACAGTGAGACACGGTCACTGTCCCAGTGAGGGGCACTGCTGTTATTACAGTGAGACACAGTCACTGTCCCAGTGAGGGACACTGCTGTTATTACAGTGAGACACGGTCACTATCCCAGTGAGAGACACTGCTGTTATTACAGTGAGACACGGTCACTGTCCCAGTGAGGGGCACTGCATTTATTACAGTGAGACACGGTCACTGTCCCAGTGAGGGACACTGCTGTTATTACAGTGAGACACGGTCACTGTCCCAGTGAGGGGCACTGCTGTTATTACAGTGAGACACGGTCACTGTCCCAGTGAGGGACACTGCTGTTATTCCAGTGAGACACGGTCACTGTCCAAGTGAGGGACACTGCTGTTATTACAGTGAGACACAGTCACTGTCCCAGTGAGGGACACTGCTGTTATTACAGTGAGACACAGTCACTGTCCCAGTAAGGGGCACTGCTGTTATTACAGTGAGGCACGGTCCCTGTCCCAGTGAGGGACACTGCTGTTATTACAGTAAGACACAGTCACTGTCCCAGTGAGGGACACTGCTGTTTTTACAGTGAGACACGGTCACTGTCCCAGTGAGGGACACTGCTGTTATTACAGTGAGACACGGTCACTGTCCCAGTGAGGGACACTGCTGTTATTACAGTGAGACACGGTCACTGTCCCAGTGAGGGACACTGCTGTTATTACAGTGAGACACGGTCACTGTCCCAGTGAGGGACACTGCTGTTATTACAGTGAGACACGGTCACTGTCCCAGTGAGGGACACTGCTGTTATTACAGTGAGACACGGTCACTGTCCCAGTGAGGGACACTGCTGTTATTACAGTGAGACACGGTCACTGTCCCAGTGAGGGGCACTGCTGTTATTACAGTGAGACGCGGTCACTGTCCCAGTGAGGGTCACTGCTGTTATTACAGTGAGACACAGTTACTGTCCCAGTGAGGGTCACTGCTGTTATTACAGTGAGACACAGTCACTGTCCCAGTGAGGGACACTGCTGTTATTACAGTGAGACACGGTCACTGTCCCAGTGAGGGGCACTGCTGTTATTACAGTGAGACACAGTCACTGTCCCAGTGAGGGGCACTGCTGTTATTACAGTGAGACACGGTCACTGTCCCAGTGAGGGGCACTGCTGTTATTACAGTGAAACACTGTTACTGTCCCAGTGAGGGGCACTGCTGTTATTACAGTGAGACATGGGCACTGTCCCAGTGAGGGGCACTGCTGTTATTACAGTGAGACACAGTCACTGTCCCAATGAGGGGCACTGCTGTTATTACACTGCGACACAGGCACTGTCCCAGTGAGGGACACTGCTGTTATTACAGTGAGACACGGGCACTGTCCCAGTGAGGGACACTGCTGTTATTACAGTGAGGCACGATCACTGTCCCAGTGAGGGACACTGCTGTTATTACAGTGAGACACAGTCACTGTCCCAGTGAGAGACACTGCTGTTATTACAGTGAGACACGGTCACTGTCCCAGTGAGGGTCACTGCTGTTATTACAGTGAGACACGGTCACTGTCCCAGTGAGAGACACTGCTGTTATTACAGTGAGACACAGTCACTGTCCCAGTGAGGGACACTGCTGTTATTACAGTGAGACACAGTCACTGTCCCAGTGAGGGACACTGCTGTTATTACAGTGAGACACGGGCACTGTCCCAGTGAGGGACACTGCTGTTATTGCAGTGAGGCACGATCACTGTCCCAGTGAGGGACACTGCTGTTATTACAGTGAGACACGGTCACTGTCCCAGTGAGGGGCACTGCTGTTATTACAGTGAGACACAGTCACTGTCCCAGTGAGGGGCACTGCTGTTATTACACTGCGACACGGGCATTGTCCCAGTGAGGGACACTGCTGTTATTACAGTGAGACACGGGCACTGTCCCAGTGAGGGACGCTGCTGTTATTACAGTGAGGCACGATCACTGTCCCAGTGAGGGACACTGCTGTTATTACAGTGAGACACAGTCACTGTCCCAGTGAGGGACACTGCTGTTATTACAGTGAGACACGGGCACTGTCCCAGTGAGGGACACTGCTGTTATTGCAGTGAGACACGGTCACTGTCCCAGTGAGGGACACTGCTGTTATTACAGTGAGACACGGTCACTGTCCCAGTGAGGGACACTGCTGTTATTACAGTGAGACACAGTCACTGTCCCAGTGAGGGACACTGCTGTTATTACAGTGAGGCACGATCACTGTCCCAGTGAGGGACACTGCTGTTATTACAGTGAGACACAGTCACTGTCCCAGTGAGGGACACTGCTGTTATTACAGTGAGACACGGTCACTGTCCCAGTGAGGGACACTGCTGTTATTACAGTGAGACACGGTCACTGTCCCAGTGAGGGACACTGCTGTTATTACAGTAAGACACAGTCACTGTCCCAGTGAGGGACACTGCTGTTATTACAGTAAGACACGGGCACTGTCCCAGTGAGGGACACTGCTGTTATTACAGTGAGACACGGTCACTGTCCCAGTGAGGGACACTGCTGTTATTACAGTGAGACACAGTCACTGTCCCAGTGAGGGACACTGCTGTTATTACAGTGAGACACGGTCACTGTCCCAGTGAGGGGCACTGCTGTTATTACAGTGAGACACAGTCACTGTCCCAGTGAGGGACACTGCTGTTATTACAGTGAGACACGGTCACTATCCCAGTGAGAGACACTGCTGTTATTACAGTGAGACACGGTCACTGTCCCAGTGAGGGGCACTGCATTTATTACAGTGAGACACGGTCACTGTCCCAGTGAGGGACACTGCTGTTATTACAGTGAGACACGGTCACTGTCCCAGTGAGGGGCACTGCTGTTATTACAGTGAGACACGGTCACTGTCCCAGTGAGGGACACTGCTGTTATTCCAGTGAGACACGGTCACTGTCCAAGTGAGGGACACTGCTGTTATTACAGTGAGACACAGTCACTGTCCCAGTGAGGGACACTGCTGTTATTACAGTGAGACACAGTCACTGTCCCAGTAAGGGGCACTGCTGTTATTACAGTGAGGCACGGTCCCTGTCCCAGTGAGGGACACTGCTGTTATTACAGTAAGACACAGTCACTGTCCCAGTGAGGGACACTGCTGTTTTTACAGTGAGACACGGTCACTGTCCCAGTGAGGGACACTGCTGTTATTACAGTGAGACACGGTCACTGTCCCAGTGAGGGACACTGCTGTTATTACAGTGAGACACGGTCACTGTCCCAGTGAGGGACACTGCTGTTATTACAGTGAGACACGGTCACTGTCCCAGTGAGGGACACTGCTGTTATTACAGTGAGACACGGTCACTGTCCCAGTGAGGGACACTGCTGTTATTACAGTGAGACACGGTCACTGTCCCAGGGAGGGACACTGCTGTTATTACAGTGAGACACGGTCACTGTCCCAGTGAAGGACACTGCTGTTATTACAGTGAGACACGGTCACTGTCCCAGTGAGGGACACTGCTGTTATTACAGTGAGACAAGGTCACTGTCCCAGTGAGGGACACTGCTGTTATTACAGTGAGACACGGTCACTGTCCCAGTGAGGGACACTGCTGTTCTTCCAGTGAGACACGGTCACTGTCCCAGTGAGGGACACTGCTGTTATTACAGTGAGACACGGTCACTGTCCCAGTGAGGGACACTGCTGTTATTACAGTGAGGCACGGTCACTGTCCCAGTGAGGGGCACTGCTGTTATTACAGTGAGACACGGTCACTGTCCCAGTGAGGGACACTGCTGTTATTACAGTGAGACACCGTCACTGTCCCAGTGAGGGACACTGCTGTTATTACAGTGAGACACGGTCACTGTCCCAGTGAGGGACACTGCTGTTATTACAGTGAGACACAGTCACTGTCCCAGTGAGGGACACTGCTGTTATTACAGTGAGACACAGTCACTGTCCCAGTGAGGGACACTGCTGTTATTACAGTGAGACATGGTCACTGTCCCAGTGAGGGACACTGCTGTTATTACACTGCGACACGGTCACTGTCCCAGTGAGGGACACTGCTGTTATTACAGTGAGACACAGTCACTGTCCCAGTGAGGGACACTGCTGTTATTACAGTGAGACACAGTCACTGTCCCAGTGAGGGACACTGCTGTTATTACAGTGAGACACAGTCACTGTCCCAGTGAGGGACACTGCTGTTATTACAGTGAGACACAGTCACTGTCCCAGTGAGGGACACTGCTGTTATTACAGTGAGACACAGTCACTGTCCCAGTGAGAGACACTGCTGTTATTACAGTGAGACACAGTCACTGTCCCAGTGAGGGACACTGCTGTTATTACAGTGAGACACAGTCACTGTCCCAGTGAGGGACACTGCTGTTATTACAGTGAGACATGGTCACTGTCCCAGTGAGGGACACTGCTGTTATTACACTGCGACACGGTCACTGTCCCAGTGAGGGACACTGCTGTTATTACAGTGAGACACAGTCACTGTCCCAGTGAGGGACACTGCTGTTATTACAGTGAGACACAGTCACTGTCCCAGTGAGGGACACTGCTGTTATTACAGTGAGACACAGTCACTGTCCCAGTGAGGGGCACTGCTGTTATTACAGTGAGACACGGTCACTGTCCCAGTGAGGGGCACTGCTGTTATTACAGTGAACCCTAGTCACTGTGTCTCAATTAATATTTTTTCAGCCATCTGCTGGATCTTGGAGTCACTATGGCCAATATTTATTGCCCATCCCTCGTTACCAAGTGGGCAGTTACCAGTCCACTAGATTACTTGTGGACCAGGTAAGGAGAGCACTTTCTTTCCCAAAGGGGCATTGGTGAACCAGCTGTGGTTGTCTGACAATCCATGATGCTTTTATAGAATTCCCAGTGAAACTATTTAAACCCAGCATCTCCAACATTACCAGGCTCTCTGGATTAATCGGTCACATCATACCCCTGGGCCATCACATCTCCCTCAATGAATTAGTCATCATTATTACAGAGTTACACTCTCGCAGACTCAGTCAAAGAAGGAAATAGCATTATTAATGAGATAACTCCTCACAGTCTCAGTTAATGAGGGAACTAGCATTATTACTGAGATATCTCCTCACTGCTTCAGTTAATGAGGTAACTAGGATAATTACTGAGAGAACACCACACTGCCTCAGTTAATGAGAGAACTAACATTATTACTGAGAGAACACCACACTGCCTCAGTTAATGACAGAACTAGCATTATTACTGAGATAATTCCTCAATGCCTCAGTTACTGAGGGAACTAGCATTATTACTGAGATATCTCCCCCCTGCCTCAGTTAATGAGGGAACTAGCATTATTACTGAGATATCTCCTCACTGCCTCAGTTAATGAGGGACTAGCTTTATTACTGAGTGAACTCCCCCCTGCCTCAGTTAATGAGGGAACTAGCATTATTACTGAGATAACTCCTCACTGCATCAGTTAATGAGGGAACTAGCATTATTACTGAGATAATTCCTCAATGCCTCAGTTAATGAGGAAACTAGCATTATTACTGAGATAACTCTTCCCTGCCTCAGTTAATGTGGGAACTAACATTATTACTGAGAGAACTCCTCACTGCCTCAGTTAATGAGGGAACTAGCATTATTACTGAGAGAACACCTACCTGCCTCAGTTAATGAGAGAACTAACATTATTACTGAGAGAACACCACACTGCCTCAGTTAATGAGGGGACTAGCATTATTAGTGAGATAATTAAAGAGATAAGGGAAGGTAAGGGATTACTATATAAAGAACTTACCTCGACACCAACGGTCTTTTCGCAACAGAGAGCGGCGGGAGCTTGGCGGAAGTTCAGACGGAGCGCAAAGCCGGTCGGGAAGGTAAGTGATTACTATTAGAGTGGGTGTGTTCTAAACCCCAGGTCCTACAAAGTAGGGTCTCCCTCCCTCCCTCCTCCGCTAACCTAAATTAAGAATCCACAGACTTGCCCCAAAAAGAGAGTCTGAGGAAGTTTAGATCGAAGAGTGAGGCTTCAGCTCAGGAGTCTTTGACAAGGAGGTTGAGTGAAGTGATTACCCCACAGTTGAAGAGGGTGAAGACATGACTGCCCAGCTGGTTCAGTGTGCTACGTGCTTGATGTGGGAGGTCAACGACTCTGGTGTGTCTGGCTCATATCTGTGTGGAAAATGCGTGCACATTCAGCTATTGACCGAGCATATTGCAGCGCTGACGAAAGGACTCGAGGACCTTAGGCTCATCCGAGAGAGTGAGATCTTTCTGGACAAGACCTTCAGCGAGGTTATTACACCAATCATGCCAGAAGAGAGCAGACGATGAGGAAGGCGGAGAGGAGACAGGTGCAAGACACCCCGGGGAAAATACCTGTCAGGAACAAGTTGAAGCTTTTGGAAGCAGAGACTGATGACATTGCCAGTTCACAAGGCGGCCAAGTTTGTTGATCAAAAGTTGCCGCAGAGGCAGAGTGGAAGAGTCGGACATCGCACAGAGCCGTGGTAATAGGGGACTCCATCGTGAGAGGAACTGACCGGGGTTTTTGTGGCAGCAGACGGGATTTAAGGATGGTGTGTTGCCTTCCTGGTGCCAGGGGGAAAGACATCGCGGACAGAGTGCAGGAAATCCTCAAGGATGAGGGTGAAGAGCCAGAGGTGGTGGTACATGTCGGCACAAATGATGTTGGGAAGAAGAGGAGGAACATACTACAGCGAGACTTCGGAGAACTAGGAAGAAGGCTGAAAAGCAGGACGTCCAAGGTGGTTATCTCCGGTTTGCTTCCAGTTCCTCGGGCTAGTGTGGCCAGAAACAGGGAGATAATGGACTTGAACGTGTGGTTGGGGAACTGGTGCAGGAAGCAAGGATTTAAGTTCTTGGATCACTGGGGTATATTTTGTGGTAAACATAAATTCTACAAGAGAGACGGTTTGCACCTTAATAGGTTAGGGACCAGCATTCTGACAGGCAGGTTTTCTACTGCAACACCGCTACATTTAAACTAAGTAGCGGGGGGAGGGGACAAGCTGGATGTTTAAAAAGGAAATTGAAGGGAAAGTTAGAACAAGGGAAGTCAAGAAAGACAACTGTATCAATGAGGCAGAAAACTCAGAAAGGGATCATGCTGTAAAGTTGAGTGAAATAAGGGTTGATGGGAAGGGTGAGAGCCGTAACAAATTAAAAATACTATACATGAATGCACGAAGCATTAGAAATAAGATGGATGAGCTTGAGGCTCTTTTGGAAATTGGCAGATATGATATTGTGGGGATAACTGAGACGTGGCTTCAAGTGGACAGGGCCTGGGAAATGAATATTCAAGGCTCCACGTGCTATCGTAAGGACAGACTGACGGGCAGAGGGGGTGGGGTGGCCTTGTTAGTAAGGGACGATATTCAGTCCCTTGCGCGGGGGGACATAGAGTCAGGGGATGTAGAGTCAGTGTGGATAGAGCTGCAAAATACTAAGGGTAAAAAGACCCTCTTGGGAGTTATCTACAGGCCCCCAAACAGTAGTCTGGATGTCGGATGTAAGTTGAATCAGGAGCTGAAATTGGCCTGTCGCAAAGATGTTACTACAGTTGTTATGGGGGATTTTAACATGCAGGTAGACTGGGAGAATCAGAATGGTATTGGGCCTCAAGAAAGAGACTTTGTGGAGTGCCTCAGAGATGGATTCTTAGAGCAGCTGGTGCTGGAGCCGACCAGGGAGAAGGCAATTCTGGATCTGGTATTGTGTAACGAACCAGAATTGGTCAGAGACCTCGAAGTGAAGGAGCCATTGGGAAGTAGTGACCATAATACAATAAGCTTCAATCTGCAATTTGAGAGGGAGAGGGTACAGTCGGAAGTGACAATATTTCAGTTGAATAAAGGGAACTATGGAGCTATGAGGGAGGAGGTGGCCAAAGTTCAATGGTGCAATACATTAGCAGGGATGACCGTGGAGGAACAATGCCGGATATTTCTGTGTATAATGCAGAAGTTGCAGGATCAGTTCATTCCAAAAAGGAAGAAAGATCCCAGGAGGAGGCATGGGCGCCGTGGCTGACGAGGGAAGTTAAGAAACATATAAAGTTAAAAGAGAAAAAGTACAACATAGCAAAAATAAGTGGGAAAACGGAGGACTGGGAAGCTTTTAAAGAGCAAGAGAGGATTACTAAGAAGGAAATACGCAGAGAAAAAATGAGGTACAAAGGTAAATTGGCCAATAATATAAAGGAGGATAGTAAAAGCTTTTTTAGGTATGTGAAAGGGGAAAAAATGGTTAGGACAAAAATTGGGCCCTTGAAGACAGAAACAGGGGAATATATTACGGGGAACAAAGAAATGGCAGAGGAATTAAATGGGTACTTCAGATCTGTGTTCACTGGGGAAGACACAAGCAATCTCCCTGAGGTAACAATGGCTGAAGGACCTGAACTTAAGGGAATTTATATTTGCCAGGATTTGGTGTTGGAGAGACTGTTAGGTCTGAAGGTTGATAAGTCTCCGGGGCCTGATGGTCTGCATCCCAGGGTACTGAAGGAGGTGGCTCGAGAAATCGTGGATGCGTTGGTGATTATTTTCCAGAGTTTGATAGATTCGGGGTCGGTTCCTGAGGATTGGAGGGTGGCTAATGTTATATCACTTTTTAAGAAAGGTGGGAGAGAGAAAGCAGGAAATTATAGACCAGTTAGTCTGACCTCAGTGGTG
The DNA here is from genome assembly GCF_037043375.1 of Chiloscyllium plagiosum. NCBI lineage: Eukaryota > Metazoa > Chordata > Chondrichthyes > Orectolobiformes > Hemiscylliidae > Chiloscyllium > Chiloscyllium plagiosum. The sequence continues at coordinate 163,995,141 of NW_028270141.1, read as the reverse complement.
GGAAAGATGCTGGAGTCAATTATAAAGGATGAAATTACGACACATCTGGATAGTAGTAACAGGATAGGTCAGAGTCAGCATGGATTTATGAAGGGGAAATCATGCTTAACTAATCTTCTGGAATTTTTTGAGGATGTAACTCTGAAGATGGACGAGGGAAATCCAGTAGATGTAGTGTACCTGGACTTTCAGAAAGCTTTTGATAAAGTCCCACACAGGAGGTTAGTGAGCAAAATTAGGGCACATGGTATTGGGGGCAAAATACTAGATTGGATTGAAAGTTGGTTAGCTAATAGGAAACAAAGGGTAGTGATAAACGGCTCCATTTCGGAATGGCAGGCAGTGACCAGTGGGGTACCGCAGGGATCAGCGCTGGGACCGCAGCTTTTTACAATATATATTAATGATATAGAAGATGGTATCAGCAATAACATTAGCAAATTTGCTGATGATACTAAGCTGGGTGGCAGGGTGAAATGTGAAGAGGATGTTAGGAGATTACAGGGTGACCTGGACAAGTTAGGTGAGTGGTCAGACGCATGGCACATGCAGTTTAATGTGGATAAATGTGTGGTTATTCACTTTGGTGGCAAGAACAGGAAGGCAGATTACTACCTCAATGGAATCAATTTAGGTAAAGGGGCAGTACAGAGAGATCTGGGTGTTCTTGTACACCAGTCAATGAAGGCAAGCATGCAGGTACAGCAGGTAGTGAAGAAGGCTAATAGCATGCTGGTCTTCATAACAAGAGGGATTGAGTATAGAAGCAAAGAGGTTCTTCTGCAGCTGTACAGGGCCCTGGTGAGACCACATCTGGAATACTGTGTGCAGTTCTGCTCTCCAAATTTGAGGAAAGACATTCTGGCTATTGAGGGAGTGCAGCGTAGGTTCACGAGGTCAATTCCTGGAATGGCGGGATTACCTTACACTGAAAGACTGGAGCGACTGGGCTTGTATACCCTTGAGTTTCGAAGACTGAGAGGGGATCTGATTGAGACGTATAAGATTATTAAAGGATTGGACACTCTGGAGGCAGGAAACATGTTTCCGCTGATGGGTGAGTGCCGAACCAGAGGACACAGCTTAAAAATACGGGGTAGATCATTTAGGACAGAGATGAGGAGAAACGTCTTCACCCAGAGAGTGGTGGCTGTGTGGAATGCTCTGCCCCAGAGGGCAGTGGGGGCCCACTCTCTGGATTCATTTAAGAAAGAGTTGGATAGAGCTCTCAAGGATTGTGGAATCAAGGGTTATGGAGATAAGGCAGGAACAGGATACTGATTAAGGATGATCAGCCATGATTATATTGAATGGTGGTGCAGGCTCAAAGGGCTGAATGGCCTACTCCAGCATCTATTGTCTATTGTCTATTGTCTTAACTCCTCACTGCCTCAGTTATATGAGGGGACTAGCATTATTCCTGAGATATCTCCCGCCGCCTTAGTTAATGATGGAACTAGCATTATTACTGAGATAACGACTCACTGCCTCAGTTAATGAGGAAACTAGCATTATCACTAAGATAACCCCTCACTGCCTCAGTTAATGAGGGAACTAGCATTATTACTGAGATATCTCCTCACTGCCTCAGTTAATGAGGGAACTAGCATTATTACTGAGATAACTCCTCACTGTCTCAGTTAATGAGGAAACTAGCATTATCACTAAGATAACCCCTCACTGCCTCAGTTAATGAGGGAACTTGCATTATTACTGAGATAACTTCCCCCTGCCTCAGTTAATGAGGGAACTAGCATTGTTACTGAGATAACTCCTCACTGCCTCAGTTAATGGGGAACTAGCATTATTACTGAAATAACTCCTCACTGCCTCAGTTAATGAGGGAACTAGCATTATTACTGAAATAACTCCTCACTGCCTCAGTTAATGAGGGAACTAGAATTATTACTGAGATATCTCCTCACTGCCTCAGTTAATGGGGAACTAGCATTATTACTGAGATAACTCCTCACTGCCTCAGTTAATGAGGGAACTAGAATTATTACTGAGATAACTCCTCACTGCCTCAGTTAATGGGGAACTAGCATTATTACTGAAATAACTCCTCACTGCCTCAGTTAATGAGGGAACTAGAATTATTACTGAGATATCTCCTCACTGCCTCAGTTAATGGGGAACTAGCATTATTACTGAGATAACTCCTCACTGCCTCAGTTAATGAGGGAACTAGAATTATTACTGAGATATCTTATCACTGCCTCAGTTAATGAGGAAACTCGCATTATTACTGAGAGAACTCGTCACTGCCTCAGTTAATGAGGGAACTGGCATTATTACTGAGATAACTCACCCCTGCCTCAGTTAATGTGGAAACTAGCATTATTACTGAGATATCTCCTCACTGCCTCAGTTAATGCGGGATATAGCATTATTACTGAGATATTTCCTCACTGCCTCAGTTAATGAGGGAAGTAGCATTATTACTGAGATAACTGCCCCCACCTCAGTTAATGAGGGAACTAGCATTCTTACTGAGAGAACTCCTCACTGCCTCAGTTAATGACGGAACTAGCATTATTACTGAGATAACTCCTCACTGCCTCAATTAATGAGGAAACTAGTATTATTACTGAGATAACTCCTCCCTGCCTCAGTTAATGAGGGAACTAGCATTATTAGTGAGATAACTCCTCACTGTTTCAGCTAATAAGGGAAATAACATTATTACTGAGATAACTCCTCCCTGTCTCAGTTAATGAGGGAACTAACATTATTAGTGAGATAACTCCTCACTGTTTCAGCTAATGAGGGAAATAACATTATTAATAAGATGACTCCTCCCTGTCTCATTTAACAAGGGAACTAGTATTATTACTGAGATAACTCCTCCCTGCCTCAGTTAATGAGGGAACTAGCATTATTAGTGAGATAACTCCTCACTGTTTCAGCTAATGAGGGAAATAACATTATTAATAAGATGACTCCTCCCTGTCTCATTTAACAAGGGAACTAGCATTATTACTGAGATAACTCCTCCCTGCCTCAGTTAATGAGGGAACTAGCATTATTACTGAGATAACTCCTCCCTGCCTCAGTTAATGAGGGAACTACCATTATTACTGAGATAACTCCTCCCTGCCTCACTTAATGAGGGAACTAGCATTATTACTGAGATATCTCCTCACTGCCTCAGTTAATGAGGGAACTAGCATTATTACTAAGATAACTTCCTCCCCGCTTGAATTAATGACGAATGTAGCATTGTTACTGAGAGAACCCCTCACTGCCTCGGGTAATGAGGAAACTAACATTGTTACTGAGATATCTCTGCACTGTCTCAGTTAATGAGGGAACTAGCATTATTACTGAGAGAACACCTCCCTGCCCTAGTTAATGAGGGTACTAGCATTATTACTGAGATATCTCCTCACTGCCTCAGTTAATGAGGGAACTAGCATTATTACTGAGATATCTCCTCACTGCCTCAGTTAATGCGGGATATAGCATTATTACTGAGATATCTCCTCACTGCCTCAGTTAATGCGGGATATAGCATTATTACTGAGATATCTCCTCACTGCCTCAGTTAATGAGGGAACTAGCATTATTTCTGAGATAACTCCCCCCGCCTCAGTTAATGAGGGAACTAGCATTATTACTGACATAACTCTACACTGCCTCAGTTAATTAGGGAACTAGCATTATTCCTGAGAGAACTCCTCCCTGCCTCACTTAATGAGGGAACTAGCATTATTACTGAGATAACTCCTCACTGCCTCAGTTAATGAGGGAACTAGCATTATTACTGAGAGAATTCCTACCTGTCTCAGTTAATGAGTGAACTAGCATTATTACTGAGATATCTCCTCACTGCCTCAGTTAATGTGGGAACTAGCATTATTACTGAGAGAATTCCTCCCTGCCTCAGTTAATGAGTGAACTAGCATTATTACTGAGATATCTCCTCACTGCCTCAGTTAATGTGGGAACTAGCATTATTACTGAGAGAATTCCTCCCTGCCTCAGTTAATGAGGGAACTAGCATTATTACCGAGATAACTACTCACTGTCTCAGATAATGAGGGAACTAGCATTATTACTGAGATAATTCCTCACTGCCTCAGTTAATGAGGGAACTAGCATTATTACTGCGATAACTCCTAACTGCCTCAGTTAATGAGGCAACTAGAATTATTACTAAGATAACCCCGCCCTGCCTCAGTTAATGAGGGAACTAGCATTATTACTGAGATAACTACACCCTGCCTCAGTTAATGAGGGAACTAACATTATTACTGAGAGAACTCCCCCTGCCTCAGTTAATGAGAAACTAGCATTATTACAGAGATATCTCCTCACTGCCTCAGTTAATGAGGGAACTAACATTATTACTGAGAGAACTCCCCCTGCCTCAGTTAATGAGAAACTAGCATTATTACTGAGATATCTCCTCACTGCCTCAGTTAATGAGGGAACTAGCATTCTTACTGAGATAACTCCTCACTGCCTCAGTTAATGAGGGAACTAACATTATTACTGAGATAACTCCTCACTGCCTCAGTTAATGAGGAAACTAGCATTATTACTGAGATAACTCCTCACTGCCTCAGTTAATGAGGGAACTAGCATTATTACTGAATTAACTCTTCACTGCTTCAGTTAATGAGGGAATTAGCATTATTACTGAGATAACGACTCACTGCCTCAGTTAATGAGGGAACTATCATTATTACTGAGATATCTACTCACTGCCTCAGTTAATGAGAGAACTAGCATTATTACTGAGAGAACTCTTCCCTGCCTCAGTTAATGAGGGAACTAGCATTATTACTGAGATAACTCCTAACTGCCTCAGTTAATGAGGGAACTAGCATTATTACTGAGATAACTCCTCACTGCCTCAGTTAATGAGGGAACTAGCATTATTACTGAGATAACTCCTCACTGCCTCAGTTAATGAGGGAACTAGCATTATTACTGACATAACTCCTCCCTGCCTGAGTTAATGAGGGAACTAGCATTATTACTGAGACAACTCCCCCCTGCCTCAGTTAATGAAGTAATTTGCAAATTTTGACTTGTCTAAGGCCCCAGCCCATGTCTTGTCGTGATTGACTTACCATGGAGTGGTGCTCCTGTTGGCTGGCAGAGTTGATGATGTGTGGTCCCCCTGCTGCCTGCTGGCTGGAGCTGCAGTTGTTGTTGTTGTTGTTATCGGTGGCGCCTGCCGTTGTGAGGAGCTCAGCGCGCTGTCTCCCAGTTCGCCCCCAGCCCTGCTCCTGGCGGGTGGAGGTCCTGGTCCTGCGAACACAGCGCCAGGGGCCACGCTGGTCCAGCTCAGTCCGTCTCTCCTCCACCTCCCGCTGCATTGAGCCGGCACCCCTGCCAAATCCTCCTGCCAAGTGTAGGATCCGGCAGGAGGAGGGGCAGACGTGGTGCCCATTGCCATGTCTCTGTGCTCCAGGAGGGTCAGCGCGGCATGGAGACACGGACATTTCCAGCTTCTCCTCACAATACCCTGTGGTGTAGTGAGCAGACTGAGGGACAGCTGAACAGACAGGTTTACGGCAGGTTCAGTGGTCAGTGTCTCTCTTCTGCATCCTCAGGATATACAGCAGACAGGAGAGTATGGCAGTCCTGGTCTGGGTCGAGCT